>NC_133383.1:35792611-35866978 GCF_049309525.1 Garra rufa
TGTACTCCTCCATTGCCTGGCGCTCCGGGTTGGACAGTGGATGTACACATCCCTTAGGTAGTTGAGCCCCAGGTAGCAGGTCGATAGCACAGTCCCATGGCCGATGTGGAGGAAGATGGGTGGCAGCTTGCTTACTAAACACATCCTGGAAGTCCAGGTACTCCGCTGGGATCACCGTCATAGTCTCCATCTCTCAACCTTCGTGGATGCTAGTGATATAGGAACAGATATGGGTGATGGTAGATGTATATACAGTATACAGATATACAGTTCTGTAAACAATGCTTACTCCAAACAATGACGTCACAAGGATCCCAGCGGGGTTCAGGATGGTGAAGATGTAGCCATGGACGTCCAGGATGATTTCAACGGTGGAATTCTCCAGTATCAGCAATTTGAGACGTTCTTGGTGAAACAGTCCTACTTGCAGAGTGATGAAAGGTGAGGAGTAGCGAATCCGCCCACGCCCGAGTGGTTTTCCTTGAACGGTCTTGGCAGAGAATTCAGGAGAATGATGTTGACGTGGTAATTGAAGATGGTCTAAACATTCTTGCGAGATGAAATTCCCGGAGGAGCCCGAGTCAATAAGAGCAGATACACAAAGGGTACGTTCAGCAGTACAAATCGTTACAGGAATTAATGGAAGTTGAGCCATTTCAATGTCTGATTGAATAGTACTCACCACTGGACGTGGGGGTCTGACGGGGCAGTTCTGTAGGAGATGACCGGGGTTACCACAATATAGGCAGAGTCCAGAATTGATGCGGTGTTGTCGTTCGGTTCGGGATAGTCTTGTGAAGTCGACTTGCATGGGTTCTGGTACTGGAGAGCAAGCTGCCACCATAGCTGACTGAGGAGCGGTTTCAGAGGGCTGGCAGGCGGCTAGACGCTGGGATACCCTTGTTGTTCTTCGGAGGAAGGTCTCTAACCCGATGGAATCATCATAAAGTGCCATAGCTGCGCGAATTTCTGGGTTGAGACCTTGCCTATAAGCACCCAGCAGTAAGATCTCATTCTAACCGCTAGCCGCCGCCAGCGTTCGGAAGTAAAGTGTGTATTCTTGAACAGAAGATCCTTGTTGTAACTGGAAGAGCTGATCAGAAACGGTAAGTGTACTAGTACTGGTACTAAACACTTCAGAAAAGTGACTGGTAAATTGTTCGAAAGAACTGATGGGATTGTCGGCATTCCATATTGCTTTTGTCCATTGTAGAGCTTTACCAGTTAAGAGAGATATGAGAATTTCTACCTTTGAGCCTTGAGTGGGGAATTGTTGTGGTTGCATACGGATGTAGAGTTGTACTTGAAGCAAAAAGCCGCCACACTCAGCCGCTTCTCCTGCAAACGTGGTGGGTAAAGCCATGGGACTTCCTGAGGCAGATGGCGGCGTGGTAGGTGAAATATGTGCTGCTTTGAAAGCATTCATGAGATCGGCGAGTGGATTTGGTGCGGGTGCTTCTTCGGTGTTCATTATGTTGTCGGTCTGGTCTTCTGTCACAACACAGACGGAGATAAGTATAAAACATTGATGGTAAGTTTATTGAACAGATTGTCAAACAGTATTCAGCGATATGGTTGGGAAGCAATCTTATCTGAGCAGTCCAGGAGTTCGGGAAAGTAAATCCAAGTGAACAGACGAGGGAATCAGAGTCCATAGAAGAGGAGAGCTTCAGCGGCATCAAAGCATGTGATCTGTAGACCAAACAGCATGTGTTTGAAGAGTCCAGGGCTGTATCCGAAATCGCCCCCTATACCCTCAAATAGGGCACTATTTGAGGGGACAGCCATTTTAAGTGGTGTTCGAAACCATAGTGGACGTTCCCGAGTGCACTCATTCAATCCCACAATGCACCGCAAAAACGAATGTACAACCGATGTACGCTCAACAGCTAGAGATAACCCATAATGCACTGTTAGAGTCGCGCCTCGCGCGCCGACTGAATTCCCGCGTCTCGACAGACGATGGCGCCCGCAGCTGAATCATCCATCCGTTCATTTTACAATGCGCTCATCCGCTGCGTAATACAGCGTACAACACAGCTACAAATTCGTTGGAAATTGATTATTAAATTGTTTAACCAGGGTTTATACGTAAACTCCTTGACATAGTTCAAGATAAATCCTTTAATCTTACTACTCGAACTGTCTGTTTAAATGATTGTTAAACATTGAGATAACTATGCAAAAGCGGCAGTCCTTCCGGAGCACTTAGCGTCCGAATTCACTCACTCGTTTTCATTCACTCCTTCAAGTGAACTGTACGAGTGGACTAATGGAGGGAATAGTGAATAGGGTATAGGGGGCGATTTCGGATACAGCCCAGGTATTTATAGCATGTGGTAAGTGGAAACAGGTGAGTAATTAGTAATCATGTGATCTGGAACGGTTGGGTGGATCCTCAGGGGGTGTGGTCAGAGTGGGTGACTGCTGTGAAACTCAAATATATTTGAAAATGTAATTTATTCCTGTCATTTCAAAGCTGAATCATTAGCATCATTACTCCAGCCACACGATCCTTTAGAAATCATTCTAATATTCTGATTTGCTGCTCAGAAAAATAGTATAATTATTATTATTATTATGAAAACAGCTGAGTAGTATTTTTTCAGGTTTCTCTGATGAATAGAAAGTTTATAAGAACAGCATTTATCCGAAATAAAAATCTTTTGTTACATTATACATGTTTTCATCATTACTTTTAATCTGTTTAAAGCATCCATGCTAAATAAAAGTATTATTATACTGAAAGCATTTGTGTGCAAAATTAAAATCTCTGGAGCCATGGGGTAGATAATTAAAGATATCATTTGAAAAACAGACTAGCAGAGGATTTTCTACAATCAAAACAACTGTAATAAAGTGTCGATAAGGAAACTAGATAGATTCAAATGTCCTGCAGGCATCTCTGCTTTGTTGTCTTGTTGAACTTATTTTGACTTCTTGAACTCTGTCTCCTGAGCATTATTTTGCAAGAGAGAGATGACTTTTCTCAACAACATATCCAAATCTATTTGTTAACTACACAGTGTACATCTTCGGTTAAGCCAGTCGACACACTTAAATAGTCATACCTATGGTTCACATGAGTCTTTGGAGCAGCACCACTACATATGTCTTAGTGGCAAATCTGCTTGTTTGGTTTTTTTTTTTGTTCTATCCTATGCTGTCACCTGAAAACTGAAAATTTCCATGCCTCCAGAAGATTTTTTCCACAACTCTACAATATGGTTGGAAAATCTTATTGCATAATTTCAGAGTCACACTGTGCACCTTCTATACATTTGTACCTCCTCAGCTTGCGGAAAAGCTGTTTTATTCATCATGTAACTTGTTTTTTGTAGGTGTCAGTGTAGTGCAAAAGTACAAAACAGATATAACTGTAGTACTTTAATACGTTGGTATGTTAACATGAAATACTTTACTGTAAATCTTTGTTAAATCTGTAAAATCTAAATTGCTGCTTTAGTAATTTTTTATGGTAAAGCTCTGGCAACCGCCTCAAATCAAGACATCATTTTGTGCTGAAACTTCTTGAATGTATTCAGTGTCTTATGAAATTAGGTATTTTTACCAGATATTCTGTAAAAATAAATAAAGTTTTGAGATAAAATGCCAATTGTATTTAATGTTTTTCATTTAAATTTTTTTTTTGTCAAATTACTTTGACATTTGGCAAACTAAATTAACAAAAAGGTAATGTAATATTAATATACAATTATATAAATGTTGTTGCACATTCGTTTGTGATACCCGATTCTATTTTTGTTGATTACATAAAAATATACATTCATTCATTAACTGCTGTGAAAACACAGACTTTAAAAAGTAATGTTGAACTGTCCTAAATTTCAAGTCAGATAAAGGTCATGCTGACATTTAATTTGTGTCAAGGGTACATAAAACTTTCATGTTCCTGTACTGGACTAAGCAAAAATAGTTTGTGTGCAAGCCATTTTTACAAATTTTTATGTAGAGAGAACAAATTTGAGATTTAGCATTCACACAAAAGCTATTTTTGCTTGGAAAGACACAAGATCGAGGTATTTTTGAAAAGTTGGGAACAAAATGAAAAAAGATTTAGATAAAAGGCCTTTAAGCCTAACCCTAAAAAAATATAAACTTATAATTGAGAGATATACAGTTGAAGTTAAGAGTTTACATACATGCATAAAATGTTAAATATACCAAAATACCAAAATAAGAGGGATAATACAAAATGCATGTTATTTTTTTATTTAGAACTGACAAGAATAAGTTATTTCACATAAAATACATTTTCATATAGCCCACAAGAGAAAATAATAGATGGAATTATAAAAATGACCCTGTTCAAAAGTTTACTCTTGATTCTTAATACAGTGTTGTCACCTGAATTGATCCATAGCTGTGGTTTTTTTGTTTAGTGATAGTTATTCATGAGTCCCATGTTTGTCCTGAACAGTTAAACTGCCCGCTGTTCTTCAGAAAAATCCTTTAGGTTCCACAAATTATTTGTTTTTCAGCATTTCTGTGTATTTGATCCCTTTCCAACAATTAAGTGTATGATTTTGAGACCTTTTCTCACTTAGGACAACTGATGGACTCATATGCAACTATCACAGAATGTTAAAACGCTCACTGATGCTCCAGAAGGAAAAATTAAGCATTAAGCGGGGGGGTGAAAATTTTCAGAATTAAAAAAAACATTGTAAATTTAACTTATTTGTCTTCTGGGGAAAATGTAAGTATCTTCTGTAGTTTTTGAAGGGCAGTATTAAATGTAAAAAAAAAGAAAAAAAAAAAAAAGATATTTACAAGGGGTAGTCTGTGATTTTATTGCCATCCAAATCCAGAATGTCTTTGTTCATCTTGGTGTTTTTGCTCAGAAATGCTCAGGTAATGTCAATGGTATGAGAGTATGAGAGATACTGAAAAACTACAGAAAAAAACTACTTTTCTTTAGCAGTACTGGCCACGAGTAGCCTACTAAGGAGAGATCACACATTGGCTGGTCAAACAATGTGTCATTACCTTGTTTTTATGCACATTTTGAAGTATCTCATCAGAAAATAATGATGGAAACGCCAAAATATGTAAACAAAAAAATCCCATAATTTGTAAGAAGGTTTTGTGATCGCTTGAGGTGGTCTTTGACTTGTGCAAAAAGGGGTTACGTAAAGTCACTTCTTTCAATGAAACAATGATTTATTGAAGTACTCTAGGAGGATACAAAATCTAAACTAATAAGACACAAACACACACACACACACACACATACACACACACACACACACACACACACACACACACACACACACACACACATACATGTTGGGTTTACATGTTTTATGGGGACTTTCCATAGGCGTAATGGTTTTCATACTGTACAAACCGTACTTTCTATCGCCCTACACCTACCCAACACCTAAACCTAGCCCTCACAGGAGATTGTGCACACTTTTACTTCCTCAAAAAAACTCATTGTGCATGATTTATAAGCCTGTTTCCTCATGGGGACCTAAGAAATGTCCCCACAAGGTCAAAATCCACTGGTATTCCTATCCTTGTGGGGACATTTGGTCCCCACAACGTGATGAATACCAGGTACACACACACACACACACACACACACATGTTGGGTTTACATGTTTTATGGGGACATTCCATAGGCGTAATGGTTTTTATACTGTACAAACCGTACTTTCTATCGCCCTACACCTAAACCTAGCCCTCACAGGAGATTGTGCACACTTTTACTTCCTCAAAAAAACTCATTGTGCATGATTTATAAGCCTGTTTCCTCATGGGGACCTAAGAAATGTCCCCACAAGGTCAAAATCCACTGGTATTCCTATCCTTGTGGGGACATTTGGTCCCCACAACGTGATGAATACCAGGTACACACACACACACACACACACACACACACACATGTTGGGTTTACATGTTTTATGGGGACATTCCATAGGCGTAATGGTTTTTATACTGTACAAACCGTACTTTCTATCGCCCTACACCTACCCTACACCTAAACCTAGCCCTCACAGGAGATTGTGCACACTTTTACTTCGTCAAAAAAACTCATTGTGCATGATTTATAAGCCTGTTTCCTCATGGGGACCTGAGAAATGTCCCCACAAGGTCAAAATCTACTGGTATTCCTATCCTTGTGGGGACATTTGGTCCCCACAACGTGATGAATACCAGGTGCACACACACACACACACACACACACACACACACTCATACAGTTCCGGGGATGGCAAGTTACTGATCTGAAGAACCGTCAGTACTGCTACTAGCTCTTAAATCGCAACCTTAGAAAAGCACACAAGCAGAGATTTCACTTAACAATCTAGCACCAGGTTCAGCAAGAATAGGAGACCTTGTATAGGCTACTTGCGTTCGTGCCAGGAATGGGGATTTCCCTCTGTGGGCTTGTCTCGGCAGAGATTCTGGTTGGTTGTTGGTCGTCTTTGGATGATGTCTCAGAGTTCGGTGGTCCCCTGAGTTGTACAGCGCGTAGGCTCTGAAGATTTAAGCAGGGTCACAAAGTCTTTGCAGGTTCTGGAGAGTTCTGGAGGGCAAGAATGCCTTGCAGTTAGAATGAGCAAGCGATCTTCTGCGGAGGAGAGTTGCAAGTCGTTCAGGACGTTTAGACTCTTCTCGCTCAGTTCGGGCAGTTCAAGCACTGTTCTTGTTCAGGACATTGGGTTTTAAGCAGGCCGGCTAAGTACGCCCCCCTGGTCTTACGGCCCAATGGGCATTGCTGAGGGCGGTGTCACTCCCCTGGCTGCTCCTCCTGATGCATGAATTATTAGAATAACAGACTTCTCTGCAAGTTGGTAATTAACTTCAAATAAACTATTGTGATGCATGTAGTGTACACAATACCAATTTCTTGTTCATTCAATCGAGCTGCATTCATCGAGATCATTCATTCAACACCAAACATGGGTACATGTTACATACAGGATACACATTTGGCAACTTTGTTTACTAAGGCACATAATGCATAGAAAAAAGAAACGGTTACATAGAACACATTGAAAATATGGAAAGGTTGGTGACCTATTCCTTTGCATAATAGTTCAGATTGATTGTAATGATGTTTTGTCCCTTTTTGGCATCATATCTGCTAGTTTGCACATTTCTTGGTAAAACGCAAGGTGTGAGTTCTGTTGTGAGAAGGGCGGGGGAAGACCCTGCAGTTCAGGAGGTCAAGGAAGTCCAGCGGCCAGGATGGGCCATCTGGAGGGTGTCGGAGTAAATCAGTTTCTATGTTTGTTGCAATCCTCATTTTATGATATTTTAGGTCACAGGTGAGCCGGACATCTGTTCTTTGGTGGATCTCAGCGAGGGGGGAAAGATCTGCAGATCGTTCCTTTCCTGTGTTTTTGCCGAGATTTAAAAATCGCTGGTCATAGGTGACAATTTACCATTTGCTTTGAACGAGTCTCTAAACACAAAGCGCTCTCTATTCTCCTGAGGGGATAACCTTTTATCGCTGTGTTGTCCCCTGGGGTGATAACAGCGACAAGTGGATGAACTTTGTGGAGACAGGCTGACACCCTCGGCTTCTCACAGTTTTTTGATGGCAAATGGTTAGGAAAAAGAATCTTTGATCCATCTCGGAGTGTGGTGACTTGATAGTTATTTGCGCCTTGTGTGACCGAAATCCCACACTATCGATTTAAAGATGTCTGCTGAGTGAAATGGCTTGCCATATAGGGACATTGGTAATGACACAATGTTAAATACAAGAGCTAGAGAACAAGTTCAAGTGCACCAAAGTATATATTTAAGTATATATATATCAAAAATGAAGGAATAAACTGAGGTGGAAACAGCTAAGAACAACAGAAACAACAAAATAGCTTGATGTGACTGTATGATGACTAACTGGTTTGTGTCTCTTTTGGTCTTGTGCAGGATCTGTCAAATAATGTCAGTTCTGGGTCCAGCAGCAGCTTTGTGAATATTCCTGTATATCTGTCAATGAATGAGGTAGCAACTAATGGCAGGGTCTTTTGTATCAACCATCAGGGGGCCTTATTCCAAATGTGAGCTAAACAATCATTGTATAAAAGGCTGTATGGACAAAAGTGATGAATATACAAAAAAAAAAAAAAAACATATGCTGCATGCTGCAAACCACTATTTTTGTCACTTGCTGCAACCTGACTGGTACAAGCTGACAATCGATGTAGCAGAGTTTGCACACTAGTAGGCCTACACTTGTGTGACTGTAAATGACTCCAATTCTTTTATATATTAAAGGGTTAGTTCACCCCAAAATAAAAATTGTCCTAATATTTACTCACCCTCCAGGCATAGGTGTATATATACCTTCTTTCAGATGAATCCAATTGGAGTTATATTAAAAATGATCATGGCACTTCCAAGCTTTAGAATGGCATGATCAGGTGTTTCTCTTCATCAGTCCAAAACAAGTCCAATAAAGTGCATCCATCCATAATAAAAAGTGCCTTACACAGCTCCAGGGGGTGAATAAAGGCCTCCTGTAGCATATCAATGCATTTTTATAAGAAAAACATCCATATTTAAAACGTAATAATCACCTTAATCTATTTTGCACCAACTGGTTGTATGTGGAAGCAGCTCCAGGCGGCAGTGTTGCCAACTTCTGTCATTGAAAAGTAGCTAAAGCCAGCATGAAAAGTTGGTAAATGTAAAATGAGAGAAGCAACAGAATATCTATTTTAACTGAAAGAGCTGCTCCTCTCTGCCACTTACTGAACACAGCAGAAGCAGTGAGAGATGTGTGCGCCAACACTAAAGCAAGACCTCACACTTGTGCGGCAGTAACGACGAGTCTCAGAAACTAAGGTTTGTTCAAGAAGTCGCCAGATTTGTCGCTTTTTTGCAAAAAAAAAAAAAACTAAAAAAAACTAAGGGGGTCTGAAAAGTCACTAAGTTGGTAACACTGCTGGGCAGATTTTCTATTCAAACTAATCTTTCATCCAACCTGTTGATTGTGTTGTTAGGGTTTCTCAAACAGGTGGATGCTGGAGATGATCAGATCATTGCAGGTGTCAATATGAATGATCAAATATTCTGTTTAAATATGGATGATAACAACAAATGGCCACCCAGCACTACTCCTTGGGTTCAACTTAGTGGAAGCCTGAAGTATTAGAGCTGTGGTCCATACAGCTGTTGGGGAGTGAACCGTAATGACAATATCTACATCAGGAAGGTAATGACATAATGTTAAATGCAACAGCTGGAGAACAAGTTCAAGTACACCAAAGTGTATACAAAAAATAAAGAAATATACTAGAGTGTAATCAGGACAAAGTATAAAGATTTCTTAAGGTGACTGTACTGACTGGATTGTGTTTCTTTCTTTCTCTGGCAGGATGTGTCTAATAATGCTTGTTCTGGGTCTGGCAGCTTTGTGAAAATTTCTGGATCTCTGTCCATGATTGAAGTAGCAACTAATGGCAGCGTCTTCGGTGTCAATTGTCAAGGAGTGTTATACCGAAGGGGAGCTGAACAGTCATAATATTACAAGTTGTATGAACAAAAGTAATTAATTAACAATGAATGATTATACTGCATTCAAGAAACCATAATTTTTGTCTATTGCAGAATTGGTGTCACTCGCTCCAACCCTGCTGGCACAGAATGGCAATCGATGGTTGCCTGTTCCAATGGCCACAAGCATGTGAGCTTTGACCTGGGAGTGCTGTGGGTCGTGTGTGTTGACGGCTCCATCCGTAAATGTACTTTATAATCTGTCTCTGCAGCAACAGAGGAGCTCAGTCTTTCCCAGAACCTTCAAAGTAATCAGTAATTAACAGAAAACTAAAAGCTTGATTATACTTTCACCTCTTTTCTTCTCTTATTCTTACTGTTGAACAAATAAAGCATTTATGAAAGCATCTATCTCATCAGTGTTGTGTTTCTTTTAAGTATGATTTGGTTTAGAGGTTCTGAAACTGTGAGGCAGTTTCAGGATATACACAGTGCAACTGTGGAAAATTACACAGTTTGCATTTTAATCAATTTTTTTTTTTTAATATCGAATTACAATTTCAGTACATAGCTAGGTTATTTATTTATATATTTTAAAGGCTGTTATCATTGAACGATTTAAAGAGGTCATCTGATGTAAAATTAACTTTTACATGTTTGAACATTAATGTGTGTTTGTCATGACTCTGGGCTGCAGGTTTTCCCTCCTCCTCCGGAGGTCGCTGTTTCCCTTCCTCCCGCACTTTCACTCCCTTGATTGTCTACACCTGTCTTTGATCATGACACTCGTTACATCCACAGCTGTTCACAATTACCACGGACTATATAGTTTCCCATCTCGCACCACTCGTCCTGGTTTCATTGTCTTCTGATGTCTGTCCCTCACGTTCCGGATTTCTGTACTCAGCTCGTGTTTTCAGTTCTGTCTGTGTTGCATTTCAAGTCGTGTTTGTGCCGTGTTGGCCTTTTGTTTGTGTTTTGTTTAATTAAATAATATCTTACCTGCATTTGGACCCTGACCTCCTTGTTGTAACGTGACAGAATGCAGACATCACAGATGGGTCCAGCGGGGAGGATTTTTTTTGAGGAGGCGGCTGCGCGTCCTGTTCCTGGCGCTGAGGCGGCTGCGCGTCCTGTTCCTGGCGCTGAGACGGCTGCGCGTCCTGTTCCTGGCGCTGAGACGGCTGCGCGTCCTGTTCCTGGTGCTGAGACGGCTGCGCGTCCTGTTCCTGGCGCTGAGACGGCTGCGCGTCCTGTTCCTGGTGCTGAGACGGCTGCGCGTCCTGTTCCTGGCGCTGAGACGGCTGCGCGTCCTGTTCCTGGCGCTGAGACGGCTGCGCGTCCTGTTCCTGGCGCTGAGGCGGCTGCGCGTCCTGTTCCTGGCGCTGAGACGGCTGCACGTCCTGTTCCTGGTGCTGAGACGGCTGCGCGTCCTGTTCCTGGTGCTGAGACGGCTGCGCGTCCTGTTCCTGGTGCTGAGATGGCTGTCAGTCCTGTTCCTGACGCTGAGGCGGCTGCGCGTCCTGTTCCTGGCGCTGAGACGGCTGCGCGTCCTCGCGTTCCTCTGGCGGAGAAGCCAACTCACGTTCCTCCACTGCACGGGCCTGGCCCGCCATCCCTCCCCCTGTTTCACCAGCCCCCCGTTCCACCTCCCTCCAGACTTGTCTCGGCCTTCAGGGTGGAGTTGGCTGCGGAACCTGCTCACGTTCCTCTGGCAGCGGCGACCGCTCACTCTGTTCCCGAAGCGGCGGCGACCGCTCACTCTGTTCCCGAAGCGGCGGCGACCGCTCACTCTGTGCCCGATGCAGCAGCGTCCGCTCACTCTGTGACTGATGCGGCGGTGACCGCTCACTCTGTGCCCGATGCAGCAGCGTCCGCTCACTCTGTGACTGATGCGGCGGTGACCGCTCACTCTGTGCTCGATGCGGCAGCGTCCGCTCACTCTGTTCCCGAAGCGGCGGCGACCGCTCACTCTGTGCCCGATGCGGTAGCGTCCGCTCACTCTGTGCCCGATGCGGCGGTGACCGCTCACTCTGTTCCCGAAGCGGCGGCGACCGCTCACTCTGTTCCCGAAGCAGCGGCGACCGCTCACTCTGTTCCCGAAGCAGCGGTGACCGCTCACTCTGTTCCCGAAGCGGCGGCGACCGCTCACTCTGTTCCCGAAGCGGCGGCGACCGCTCACTCTGCGCCCGATGCGGCGGCGTCCGCTCACTCTGTGCCTAACGCGGCGGCGACCACTCACTCTGTGGTTCCTCTGATGGCGGCGGTGCCCGCTGAGGTTCCTCTGACGGCGGCGGTGCCCGCTGACGTTCCTCTGACGGCGGTGCCCGCTGACGTTCCTCTGACGGCGGTGCCCGCTGAGGTTCCTCTGACGGCGGCGGTGCCCGCTGACGTTCCTCTGACGGCGGTGTCCGCTGACGTTCCTCTGACGGCGGTGCCCGCTGACGTTCCTCTGACGGCGGTGCCCGTTGACGTTCCTCTGACAGCGGCGGTGCCCGCTGATGTTCCTCCTGGGTTCGGTCGCGCCCTGCCCGAGCTCCCGGGCCCTGTGTTGGTCTCGCCCAGCCTCCCGGAGCCTTCGTCTCCGGCCCTGCTGCCGCTGCACGGGCCTGGCCCACCATCCCTCCCCCTGTTTCACCAGTCCCCCGTTCCACCTCCCTCCAGACTTGTTCGGCCTCAGGGAATATCTGGAAGCTGTTCCTTAGGGGAGGGGTACTGTCATGACTCTGGGCTGCAGGTTTTCCCTCCTCCTCCGGAGGTCGCTGTTTCCCTTCCTCCCGCACTTTCACTCCCTTGATTGTCTACACCTGTCTTTGATCATGACACTCGTTACATCCACAGCTGTTCACAATTACCACGGACTATATAGTTTCCCATCTCGCACCACTCGTCCTGGTTTCATTGTCTTCTGATGTCTGTCCCTCACGTTCCGGATTTCTGGACTCAGCTCGTGTTTTCAGTTCTGTCTGTGTTGCATTTCAAGTCGTGTTTGTGCCGTGTTGGCCTTTTGTTTGTGTTTTGTTTAATTAAATAATATCTTACCTGCATTTGGACCCTGACCTCCTTACTCACACGTGACAGTGTTGGCAGTTTACCACCCTACAATGATAAAAAGCCACCTAGTGGTATATTTTAATTTTTAAAAGTAATATCCCCTTTTTAAAATCAGGTCATTCTCAGGTTCTTGTCGTTGTGACGAAACACAGTTGACTGACATGAGCGTTTTACCTTAAACCCTCCCTCACCGAGCTGAAACAGTCCAGCTCCGACTGCCATTGTGTCGATTCAGGTGCAGAGGAAGTCTCTCATTGAGCGATTGAGGTGTTCTGTTGTTGGATGTAATAATGAACATAGCAGTAGTCATTTACTCCCGACATCTGAGCCGCAGAAGAGGCAGAGGACAACATTACTTTCGTTTTTAAAAGGAAAGCGCCAATCCCGATCTACATATGCATCTATGTTCGTGTGAATCATTCGTGATCAGTGTTGGGGTTAGTTACTCAAAAAAGTAATATATTACATATTACATATTACTTTCAAAAATAGTAATCCCTTACTTTACTTTATTACTCCCTGGAGAAAGTAACTAGTTATATTACTAGTTATATTACTAGTTACTTTTTTTCTTACATAAACCACTGTTATTCTTAACAAAAAAGCAAACATGACCTACTGCGTGCATCCACGGCAGAATGCAAACAAACAAAGCTCCTTTAAAGCTGACATCTCAGTGCATACGCGATCTCATAAAGCTCTTATAACACAGTAGATATTATGCACAATTCATTTTTCATAAATGTCTACACTTTGTGTGTTGTGATTCGTAAGCACGCAATATTCAGCACTGTTCAAAACTTTTGAGCAGTGAGTGAATTCTATCTTAAACACCATTGATTGGCGATGCGTTCCAAAAATCAGCAGATGGCTACATTTTAAAACATTCGATTTTAAATCGAAACTCCTATTCTTGCGCTTACTAATCATATATGTTGTTCTTGCTGCTTTTGTGCAATAGATGAATAACATTTTTTTGTTTTTAAGATATTTTATGTTTATATATTTCTATATTGCGGGAGTCCCGCGATTTATTTTAATTTCCCGCATCCCGCACACACACACACACACACACACACACACACACACACACACACACACGAGTCTCTACCCGCCCGCACCAGCACACGCACTTGCCCATCAAGTTTTGTCCCACGCCGCACTCTGTTGCGTTGGGTCCCGCGGGTTTGCAGGTCTCTATTTGCAAGTGCCGCTCTGCTGCTGGCTGCCGGGTGTCGACCAATCGGTGATGGTAATTTATTGATACCTCGTGCCAAACCCCGACCAATCACTGTTCCATTCACGCCCCCCTCCCCTTCCCTTCTGTTCTCTGTGTTGTCGTGTGCATTGTGTGTGATGAATGTGCTACTGGCAAATGTAACGCAAGTAACTAGCTCGGGAAAACTGTAATAATATTACTTTCTTCAGACGAGTAATGCCTTACACTACTAGTTACTGAAAAAAGTAATATTATTACAGTAACGCGTTACTTTGTAACGCGTTACACCCAACACTGTTCGTGATGCAGCTTCACCCACAGCAGAAGTGAGTATAAGGGTTTTTTATGCATCTTTGCAAATGGCCTTTCTTAATAATGTGCTTGTTGGCGAGTTTCTTCAATAAACGCGGCTAAATGCAGCTAAAGTAAACATTACAGCTCCTAATCCCTCAGCAGAGAGGGGTGGGGCGAGCAGAGCTCATTTGCATTTAAAGGGCACAAGCGATTAAATGAGCTGATATTTTGCAGAGCTGATTTTGACAAGGTAAAAGGGTGTTTTTTTAAACCACTATTGAGAATTTTTAATCAAAGGATATTAGAGACTTTTCATTAAGACCCTAAAGAATCATATGAACTTGTGGGAAATGGGCATCCGATGACCCCTTTTAGGACTCAAACTAGCAACTTGTCTTTCATCAGCTTCGAGAGAGCAAACATGTTCCTTATTTAAGGTTGTTTCTTTATCTCTGTCACATTACTTTCTACATTATCAAGAAATATTATACAAAAACAAAAGCAATAGAACGTCCATAATAGCTGACCACACCCATAACATAAATGCAGCTGTTTAGTTAACAGTGTTGGGGAAAGTTACTTTTTAAAAGTAATGCATGTTGCATTACTCCTTAAAAAAGTAACTAATTAGGATATTTAGTTACTTTTTATGGCAAGTAATGTTACATTACTTTTGCATTACTCTTTAAATTTGGGCAGCGCTTGCTTGTTTGTTTTAATATGAAAAGTTAACAAAAGTAAAAGCCCTTTCACACCAAAAAGTGAAATGAATAAGCCTAAGGCTGAAGGAAAAAGTAAATTCACATCTGTACAGCAGAACTGTAAGAAAATGGAAGTTCAACACTCCTCCGTAATGAGAACAATTAAGTACAAATGTTATTTAATCTAAAAGTTTTGCTTATTAGTATGCTTAAATTCGATGAACAAAATACAGCAGCAAAGACACAGGTTAATGAAATGGGATTAAATACAAAAAGGAAACTTTTCTGAAAAAGTTACAAGTAGTGCGTTACTTTATAGTTACTTGGAAAACAGTAATCTGATTACGTAATCTCGCGTTACTTGTAATGCGTTACCCCCAAACACTGCTTGTTAATTTAAGCACTGATAATGAATAACCAAAACTACACTTCCCATAATCCAGTTCTTCGAGGGCACTTCCTGGTACAGCCTGCCAGCGCGCACTCAGTACAGGTTTCGCGCGCATCGAATGAGCTTCTGTTTAAACTCTGTTTACTCAACATTTACCTTACAACATCACGTAAGTTATTTGACACGTGCATCTGTTTATAATGTTCCAATATGACTATAATATCAGAAGACATGTTGCAGTAACAGATTGTTTATTGAAAGGCAACTGCTGGCAACTGGCCATCTTGGTGCGCTTTCATACGTTCGGCCTTGTTCGTTCTTGTAGTGGTTATAAACGAGTGACGCTCTTGATTAGTTCTTGTGTAATAACTGCAAAACGCAGTGAAAGTGCAAGCGCTGCTTCTTTTGGAAGTAAAATTATTATTTGTCATTGCAAACGCTTGTTAACTAGAGCATCATTGCAAAGCAGGAGGATGCAGTAGTTACTTAACGTTACATGCGTGCAGATTGTGTATTTCTGTTTCGAAATTATTTTAAACACAGCCCTAAACGTTTTAGTATAAATTGCATGTATATGCTTTCCACAGTTGTATTTTTTTTATTTAAATGGCATTGTTGTTCATTTCAGAATGCCAAAGTCAAAGGAAGTGCTGTCTTCTACCTCAGACAGCGACTCTGACAGTGAAGTTGATACGAAGGTATAATAACCTCACATTACCTTTTTAGCAAACTGAAAGAAAAACATATCACATTAACAAGTATTTACAAATGCAAATTTGGATGTTTATTGAGAATAACCACCTGTTCTGTGCTGCCAGAACATTATACGTATAATTTTCCTGCACAGTTCCTGTGTTATGTGCCATGTAACGTTAGTCAATGTAAAATTCTGAATTTCAGGCGAAGCAAAAGAAGCAGGCAACGCCAGAGAAGCCATCAAAGAAACGAAAGATTGGAGAAACCTCCAAAGTGTCATCTGCGTCCAAAGAAAGCAGCAGCAAAAATGACAATATGTTCCAGGTGAAGAATGCTATATATATATATACATATACATACATAAAGTCGAACCAAAATTTATTCAGACACCTTCAGCGTTTCTCACATTTTATCCACTATCATTTAGAAAATGGTAATAAAATATGACAAGAGCTCATAGTTAAACTGTTGGAACAAATTCATCTCAATTATGTCAGATAACGTTGACATAAAGATATGTAATGGATTACGATCAACCAAAAGTTCATATTGTTAGTATGACAATATTTACACAACTATCAATACTTTGTTGACCAATTACCAAGCAATGCTTAATTTTGTTCAGTCTGTGGTGTAAAAAGGTTGTATTAGCTATTAAAGAAAAAAACACTTAAAGGAGTAGTTCACTTTCAGAACAAAAATGTACAGATAATGTACTCACCCTCTTGTCATCCAAGATGTTCATGTCTTTCTTTCTTCAGTCGTGAGGAAAATTATGTTTTTTTGAGGAAAACATTTCAGGATTTCTCTCCATATATTGGACTTCTATGGTGGCCCCGAGTTTGAACTTCCAAAATGCAGCTTCAAAGGGCTCTAAATGATCACAGCCGTGGAAAGAAGGGTCTTATCTAGCGAAATGATTGGATATTTTCTGAAAAATTACAATCTATATACTTTTTAACCTCAAATACTCGTCTAGTCTAGCTCTGTGTGTACTCTGTGTATTCCGGTTCATGACAGTTAGGGTATGTCGAATTTCTTTCTCCAACTTCAAAATCGTCCTACATCGCTATTTTACCTTTTTTTGTAAAGGGCGTTTGATCTTATTTGAGCGTTCACTTTGTAAACACTGGGTCGGTACTTCTGCAGCGATTTAGGGAGTGTACCGACATTCTCTTACTGTCATTAACTGGAATACACGGCGTACACAGGCAAGACGAGCATCTGAGATTAAAAAGTATATAAGTTGTAAAAAAAAAAAAAACAGATTGTTTCGCTAGATAAGACTCTTCTTTTTCGGCTGGGATCGTTTAGAGTCATTTGAAGCTGCATTTTGGAAGTTCAAACTCGAGTGAACCATAGAAATCCATTAAATAGAGAGAAATCCTGAAATGTTTTAAAAAAAAACATAATTTTTTCACGACTGAAGAAAGAAGGACATGAACATCTTGGATGACAAGGGGGTGAGTACATTATCTGTACGTTTTTTTTTTTTTTTTTTGAAAGTGAACTACTCCTTTAAGCAAAACATGGTCAGGTCAAAGTGTCAAAATAATCTTCGGTCCTAAATTTGTATCAATTTGCTGGTAGTCCACCGTTTGAAGAATCTTTGGGTATAATATGTAACAGTTTACTTTATTTTGCTATCCTCACATAAATTAACAAGTGTCCTGCACCCACTAGTAAAAAATAAATAAATAAAATATATCTGGTGTCTGAATATTTTTGGTTTGACTATATAATGTTTTCTTTTTTTTTTTTAAGATAGGAAAGATGAAGTATGTGAGTGTTCGGAATTTCAAGGGAAACTTGCTGATTGATATCCGGGAATACTTTATGGACCAGGAAGGTGAAATGAAACCAGGCCGGAAAGGTAGGTGCTACTCTTCATGGGTTCAGATGTGACAGTAGAAAGGTTAAACATACCAAATGTTAATGGTTAAAACTAAAAAAAAAAGTTTTTGTATGTAAGTGAGCCAAGTTGTTTATTTCTCAGAGTTCTGTTTGATGTTTTTATTACAGGGATTTCACTGAACCCAGAGCAGTGGAACCAACTAAAACAGCAGATAAGTGAGATTGACGACGCCGTGAGGAGAACATAAGACCTGCCTGCAGTTCAATGGCAGCCTGGATGATTTTTTTATTAAACAGCTTCTCGCTCTACAGTTCCGCCCTCCAAAGCCCAAACCCAGTATCTACATAGTCTAAGACAGCGGTTCCCAATTCCAGTCCTCGCGCCCCACCGCTCTGCACATTTGGCATGTATCTCTTAGTTAACACACCTGATTCAGATAACCAGCTCATTAGAAGTGAGGTCCGTGCAGGAACTGCGATCCAATTGACCTGGTCCCTGCAAACTGTTCATTGCTCCCTGCTCCCTAAGCGGGGGAAATCTGTTTACTATACTTCGAAACATTCATTCACATATTTGCACTACGCCACCGCATGTAGCGTCTTCACACACAGATGAAACTTACTAGAGAAGTGTGACATAAGTGCATCTGTAAATAAATGCATTTTAAATTTACGTCTCGCACGATTTAATGACCTTCAAGTGGAACACATACGCTCGCTTCGAACTAATGAATAATGGCGGAATATCATGTGATGTCCACTTCGAAGGGCAGTAACGTTGGAATAGAACAAACGTCGGAAGCGATGCGTGAAACACAAAATGTGCAGAGCGGTGGGTCGCGAGGACTGGAATTGGGAACCGCTGGTCTAAGAGACCTGTCATAAATTTGACAATTGTGTAATTACTACGTTTTAGCCTTTGTACAGCAGCGTGCTTCTGGAAGCAAATGTGACCAGGACACTTTGTATGAAAGTGTTTTTTAGATTAGGTTTTATTGAAGTAGTTGTTCATTGTATTTGTCTTTTTATATTTGAGATTTCCATGGTTGGGGTTTTCGAAGGGGTTGGCTAGAGATAAATGATGTGAGATTGTGCACTTAAGTTCTCAAGGACGCAATAAATTTTTCAGAAGTAAAGGTAAATTTTTGTCTTGAAAATATTCTTTTCAACTTTCTATTCAAAGAATTCTAAAAAAAAAAAAAAAAAAAGAGAGAGATGTGGTACTCTCATGTGTCGAAAACTGACAGGGAAGAAAAGAAATTGTTTAATAAAGTCGTTCTTTTTTTTGCACACAATGTATTCTTGTACCTTCATAAAATTAAGATTAAACCTCTGATGGACTATTTTAATGATGTCCTTACTACCTTTCTGGGCCTTGAACATGGTAGTTGCGTTGAGGTCTATGCAGGGTCAGAAAACTCCGATTTCATCAAAAATATCTCAATTTGTGTTTTGAAAATGAACAGGTTTTACAAGTTTGGAACGACTTGAGGGTGAGTAATCAATGAGAGAATTTAAATTTTTGAGCAAACTATCCCTTATGAAGGGAGAGAAGAAGTCGGAATACCTATTATCTGACAACAATGTTTTTGTACCCTCCCCACACTGGACTTGTATACTCAAACTGAATGAAAATCAAGTATATTTGCATTAAAACATTGCATGAAAGACCTGCTAACTTTTTGCCTTGCAAGTAGACTGAAGGAAGAATAGCAAATCCTTGATGTTGCACAAAAAAATTATTATGTTACAACACATTTAAAACATGAATAAGGCTACTAACTGCCAACTTCTTTTCTATAGCTTTTGTAAGAGCTGTTTTGAATTGGCGGTATTTGGATTGGGTCATATTAAACTTTAGCATACAATATATGGACTAAATATACACTACTGTACAAAAGTTTGGGGTCAGTAAGACTTGTAATAGTCTTTAAAGAAGTCTCTTATGCTCATCAAGGCTGCATTTATTTGATTAAAAATACAGGGAAAAAAAAAACAGTAATATTGCAAAATGTTTTTACAATATTGTCATTCATACTACGCCAGAGCATGTACACGTGTAACGAGCCTGATGCTAAACTCGTGCTCAGGACAGATGGACGTGGCTGTGTATCAAAGGTAAAAATGATATAAATACTGTTCAGTTTCTCACAAAAACCGATTGTTTCATGTCTTAGGACATCAATGTATCGTCACGAGCCGCAGGGTGTAATTTGGATTTGTCTGTGCGTGTTTTGTTTATTTTTAAAGGTCTGGTGCCCATCCACTTCCATGATATGACTGGCAGACTGCACCTGTTTTCGTTAAAAACCTTCATTTGTCTTCCTCTGAAGAAGCAAAGTCACCTACATCTTGGATGCCCTGGGGGTAAGCAGATAAACTATTGCTTTAACACAATTTCGCAGCCAACCATACAAATAAGTGAACTAAAAACATAAATAATCAGAACATATATGTATTACAAAAATCCTGGAGCTAAAAAAATGTACAGTATAAATTGATCAAAATGCATTACAGAATATTCTCTTGATGAACATGCAACACATCTTTTACTTGGTTATATATATATATATATATATTTTTTTTTTTCTTTATTGTTGTAATATTAGCATTACCATGACATGCACACACAATTTATAAAAAAAATACAATTACAGTAATTTTGTGAATAAAGGTAGAAAATGAAAATCATACTGAAAAAGAAATTTAATTAATTGCTCCGCGTAATCTGTAGTTTGTATTCTCTGACGACATTTTATTTGGACAAAAGAGCTAACAAAATGTTATTGTTAAGGAAGCAGACCGACGAGAGAGGTAAGTGATAATAATGACAAGGTTTTTTTCAGCAGAGCAACATGGAAAATGATGACGTGCAGAACCGGGTAATTATAACAGTCCAGATGATGAGTTTCCTTGTTTGTATGAGGAGAACTTCGAACAAGACACACACACACTTCGTTGGTGTCCAGCTGGCAGATTTACGGCACACTCACACCACTAACTGGAAACAGAGGATTGGATTATGACTGGAACAGAGACGAGATTACAGGTAAGTAGTATCAGGTAAGTAGCAAGGTAAGATAGTTTGTGAACTCGACAGAGAAACAAAATGTGACCCTGGACCACAAAACCAGTCTTAAGTCGCTGGGGTATGTTTGTAGCAATAGCCAAAAATACATTGAATGGGTCAAAATTATAGATTTTTCTTTTATGCCAAAAATCATTAGGAAATTAGGTAAAGATCATGTTCCATGAAGATTTTTTGTAAAATTCCTACTATTAATATATCAAAATGTAATTTTTGATTAGTAATATGCATTGTTAAGAACTTAATTTGGAGAACTTTAAACGTGATTTTCTCAGTATTTTGATTTTTTTAAACCCTCAGATTCCAGATTTTCAAATAGATGTATCTCGGCCAAATATTGTCCTATCCTAACAAACCATACATCAATAGAAAGCTTATCTATTGAGCTTTCATTTGATGTAAAATTTAACCAAATGTGTCCACTTCGTGCAAACGAGCCCGGACACTGAGTGGTGTGTGAGGTGTGCTTATGAGTGCTGCTGGTGATTAGTTGCAGGTGCGTGTAATTAAAACTCTGGCGAGTGTGACGGCTGCGTGTAGGAGGTGGAAGAACCTGGCAAATCCGTGACAGTTATCATGTATTTATTTTTGTTTTATTATAATTATTATTTTATAATGACAATAGAAACAACAATAATATAATTGGTTGACAACAATAATATAAAAAATAATTGTAAATACTGTATATATACATATACAGTGAGGTCAATAAGTATTTGATCACCCTGTGATTTTGCAAGTTCTCTTACTTAGAAATCATGGAGGGGTCTACAATTTTCAGCATAGGCACATTTCCACTGTGAGAGACAGAATCTAAAAATAAAAATCTGGAAATCACATTGTATGATTTTTTAACAATTTATTTGTGAATTACACACGCACACACTACTTTTTTTTTTGCTTTAGTAACCCATTAAATGCACTTTGATATTTTCTGTACTATTTTTCTACAGAACAGTTTATGACCTGCAGTAAAAGAAAAAATCTCATCATGACTCACCAAATTTTGGGAATTTAATTTAAAGAATGACATGCCTCAGAAGACAAAATCAGTTAAATGAACCCTGATGGTTTTCACTCCTGGGCCCTAATGTATTGTATTTCCTTCCAAAGCATTAGTGAGCGCTTGATCCTTCTGTAATAGTTGCATATGAGTCTCTCAGTCGTCCTCAGTGTGAAACGATGGATCTCAAAATCATACTGTCATTGTTGGAAAGAGTTCAAATACACAAAAGTGCGGAAATACCAAAGAATTTGTTGGACCTGAAGGATTTTCTGAAGAACAGTGTCAGTTTCACTGTTCAGGACAAACAAGGGGCTCAAAAACAACTATCACTAAACTTACAAACAAACAAAAAGCAGCTGTGGATCATTCAGGTAACAACACAGTATTAAGAATCAATGTAAACTTTTATAAATGCATCATCCAGCAAGAGAATGACGGCAAGAGGACTTGCAAAGAAACTGAGGACATCATGAAGGCCAGGTGAGATTTCAGTTACCACAAGCTGGTTTTCACCTCAAACTTTTGATTTTCTTACAGCTATAAATTCATGTGAAACCTCCTTAGTGCATTCACATATAAATGAAGGAAAGTTACAGAAACCGAAAACTTAAAAAAAGGGAAAAATATTTCATGACAAGCATTGTTTCAAGATTTCCTGTTGTAGATGTGAAAATGATTTACAGTTATAATTTGTCCCCTCGCACCACTGTTCAATCAAAGTTACAGCAACAAATACTGGAAGTTCAAGTCAACATTATATTAAAATGGATCATTTTGCTTAAGTAAAGGGAAAGTTTACCCAAAAATGTAATCACCCTTGAGTTGTTTCAAACCTGTAAGAGCTTCTTTCTGCTGTCAAACAAAAAGGAAAATATTTTAAAGAATGCTGGTAGTAGCCAAACAGCGGCTGGTACCTACTGATTTCCATATGAAAGAAACACACTACAAAAGTCAATGGGGACCAGAAACTGTTTTCAACATTCTTCAAAATATAATCTTTTCTGTTCAAGAGAAGAAATAAAGTCATACAGGAATGAAGCAACTTCAGGATGAGTAAATGATGACAGAATCGTAATTTCAGGGTGATCCAACCCTTTTAATGCACGATTAGATTAAAATATATTTTATAAGGTTGACTTTAAAGGTGCAATAAAATGCATTGATGCAATATTTTAAATTGTTCTCTGATATCTACATAGAAGGTAAATGGCTTAAGTAAGGGCAAAAATTCTACAGAAATGGTCCATTTACAACCCCTATAGAATGAAATGGTCTGTTATTACCTTATTTGGAAGGTTCATGAATAATAATGAAGAGCTCTGCTCTGTAAAAGAATTAACATTTTGCAGATTCTGCAAGGTAGCCTAAACTTGAGACTTCAATTGTATATTATATTATATTATATTACATTATATTATATTATATTATATTATATTATATTATATTATATTATATTATATTATATTATATTATATTATATTATAGGATGGCTAGGTTTGTTTTACAGTTTCATAAGAACTGCAACTTCACAGTTCGGTCACTAGGTGGTGAAAAACATCAACTAAAGTTTGCGGGTCCGTTTTCTCTCCCACAGAAACTTTCGCTCTCTGGACAGACGTTAAAGATGCGCGCTTAGGACCCTGAGGCGTGTTATTTTTACGCCCGATGTATAGCAGACCTTCACGTCTGTGTGAAATCAGTCACAGCGTTATTACAGCCTGATACGGAACTTAACAGTTACTTTCTGAGTGAGCAAACAGCAGCCGACACAATGAGAGAACTACATTTCAAGGATAATTTTTGGGTAAGGTTTTCTTATTTTGAGGGGCATACAGTCAATGCTTAGTAAAAAATATAGTGGACATACAGTTTATTTGTATAATACTAAATCATAACCGACCAGCTCTGATTTAACAAACAGTTAATCCTTTTATTTTAAGCTCGACTGTCACATATCGAAACAGGGCTGATTTCCTTTAAGGGAAGTTTGGTCAGCACATAACTTACTGAATATCCTAGTCCTCAATCAAACAGCCTAACTAGTTGCTTTCCTGTAAAATTATATGTGGTAAATCATTTTTAAAAAGCGTATCTCTATGTGCTGTCTCATGGTGAATCGTGTCTGCATGTTATTTGACCATTGGCCATGCCAGCCTGAGAACTTTGAGACCTTATTAGGCAAAGCAGGCAATAAGGTGCAATTTAGATTTGTTTTCTTAGCTTTTATTTTGGGAGATATTGCATGTTGACTGTGGCTTTGGGTATGATGCTATGTCTGCCCCTCAGACTTATAAATTACAGAGACTGAGCTCTCATGGGTAATGATAGTCAACAGTCCAAACCACCATGTTTCTGAAGGCTACAATGAGGAATTGGTGATACATGTGGCACATTGTGGATTCTTGGCTTGCGCTTTTAGATTACGAAAAACCTGTGTGAAGTTACTTGATGAAACATTTGCCAATGTGTATGTTGTTGTTTTTTCTATATTCAAGAACACTGATATCACCTGCACAGCTGGATATGACAGCATCATCCAGCACCTGAATGACGGCAAGAGGACTTGCAAAGAAATCGAGGACTTCATGAAGGCCAGGTGAGATTTCACAGCCTGATTTGACACTTTCACCTCAAACTTTTGATTGTATCACAAATATAAATTCATGTGCATTCACATATAACTGAAGGAAAGTAACAGAAACCGAAGTCTTAAAAAAAGGGGAAAAATACCTCATGACAAGCATTGTTGCAAGATTTCCTGTTGTTGATGTGAAAATGATTTACAGTTATAATTTTTCCCTCGCACCACTGTTCAATCAAAGTGTTACTGCAGCAAATACTGGAAGTTAAAGTTGACATGGTATCAAAATGGATCATTTTACTTTCGTAAAGGGAAGTTTACCCAAAAATGTAATCACCCTTAAGTTGTTTCAAACCTGTAAGAGTTTCTTTCTGCTGTCAAACAAAAAGGAAGATATTTTAAAGAATGCTAGTAGTACCAAACAGCTGCTGGTATTGATTTCCATATGAAAGAAAAATACTACAGAAGTCAATGGGGACCAGAAATTGTTTGGTTTCCGAAATTCTTCGAAATAATCTTTTCTGTTCAAGAGTAGAAATAAAGTCATACAGGAATGGAACTTAAGGATGAGTAAATGATGACAGAATTGTAATTTCTGGGTGATCCAACCCTTTTAATGCACGATTAGTAATGGATTAAAATATTTTTTATGAGGTTGAGTTTAAAATTTTTGAACAAATGTGAATGCCCTGACTGTAGTTGATTCACGATCTAATTTCTTAAAATCGTATTATCTAGGCAGACTGGTTGGGATACTCAAACAAATACAGTCTAACCAAAATTTATTCAGAAACCTGCCACATTTCTCACATTTTGACAGTTTATTCACTATAGTTTAAAAAATGGTAATATAAAAAATTAAATATAAAAAGAACAGTCAGATAACTTTGATAGAAAGGTATGTAATAAATTACAATCAACCAAAAATTCAGTCAATATTTAGTATGACAATATTTACACAACTATCAATACATTGTTGACCAGTTATCAAATTTTGTTCAGTCTGTGGTGTAAAAAGGTTGCGTTAGCTATTAAACACTTAAGCAAAACATGGTGAGGGCAAAGTGATAATCCATTGTATGAAGAATTTGTAGGTATGATATGTCATAGTTTACTTTATTTTGCTATCCTCACTTAGATAAATTAATTATAGTGTCCTGCACCCACTAGTAAAAAATATCAAAAAGTATATCTGGTATCTGAATAATTTTTAGTTTGACTGTCTTAAATGTCTTGGTGTTGTCTTTGCATATTAAGCTGGGATGGAGAAAACACTGCAAATGTGTGGAAACTATTACTCAGCATAGAACGTGTGAAACATAAAATCCTTCATATTGCTATAAAATACTTAATAATCATGCCTGATATAATTATTTTAACATTTGATTCAAAAACGAATGCATTTTAGGCAAGTAATCTGACAGATTAACTCGTTATGTCACTATGTACAAAACAATCATCTAAAATATAAAAAAACCACACCTATTTTCAGAGCTGCGATAGAAGAAAAATATGCCAAGGAGCTTTTGGGTTTGTCCAAGAAAGTGTGTGGACACAGTGAAATGAAGTAAGTACCATTTACAGTTAATATTATGGCTATATTTTATAAATTACAATTTCAAGGTGCGTTATTATGTTTTGGGTTTCATTACATATTATAGTAAAGCCATAACTCTAAATGTTAAACTTACCATTCGTGCTAAAGACATCAAATCGTCTGATTTCTAGTGGCGCGTAGGCCTGTTGCAATAATCAGATTTGCTATTTATTCAAGTTTTTAAAGGTATCTATTATTTTAAAACTTAATTTCAATGACCTAAATATTTCATTTGAAAGTTTGTAGGCCTTCTTGCATTAGTATGCTGTAATATTATGATTATAAATACAGTAGCTTAAAATGATTTTTCTGAATTATTTCTGAGGCAAGAAGTTGTTTTCGTGACAGGCCTAGTGGAGAGGTGTGCCATTAATATTTTGAGCAAACAGAATATAAAAGGAGGAAGCTAAACTTGGATGTTGGCAGATTTGGGCTGAGCCAGTAAACCAGGCATCTCAAATCTGACCCACGAGATCCACTTTCCTGCAGAGTTTATATCAAACCCAAATCAAACACACATGAGCATGCTAATCATTGTCTTCAGGAACATTAGAAAATCACAGGTAGGTAAGTGCAAACAGGGTTAGAGTTAAAATCTGCAGCACATTGGCCCTCCAGGGAAAGATTTGAGGAACCCTGCTGTAACAATACCAAGCAAACACAATTACTGTATCATGTTCTTTGTTCATGTTGGCATATGTTCAAGTATAGGCTGTATAACTGCTCATAATAACTTGGGCAAGCATTACTTACATTTTTAATGTAGCGGTCTTTTTTATAGAGGTTAACTATTTTTATTTCTTTAGTAATAAGGTTCTGGAGTGAATATGACGTGTTATACTGTTGTTCTGGTTGGAAACTGATCCACAGATAACATTTAACGAGCACAACATTGAAATGCTGCATTAGATCATTTCAAAGTACAAACCTAACAGTTTCTGGGCTGGTCACATGTTTGTAGTTGGTTTGTGGTTAGACCTTTTCCTTTTACCATAGGGCGAGAGAAAAAAATAACTGTTTAACTGAGTACTATACCAGTGACTGATGTCAGCATTTTTACAGTGGTTTTATTGCACAAAATGGACGTCGGTTGCTTATCAACGTTTTCCTTTTTCTGTTTTTAGCACCCTGAAACGATCGCTCGATGTTTTCAAATTACGTAAGTCAACTCTGTCTGCAAACTTAAATGATTGCAGTTATTGTTCTGTTACCCTCCTTAATGTTTAAAATGTGTGTTTAGAAACAGAAAACATGAGTTTGTCCCATCTGCATTTGGCCCAAACCATGAGGGAGGAAGCCAAAAAATTAGAAGACTTCAGAGAGAAACAAAAAGAGGCCCGGAAGAAGGTAAGACATACAAACAGAATTTCATACTTTCTTATTTACTGATTAAAATTAAAGTGTCTTTCTGATTTTTGATCTTTTCATACCTGTTGTTATCGTTAGCATTCCCATTCATCTCAATGGTAGTTGCTCAGCTGACACAGGACCTCTTGGAAGAATGTGATTTGCAATCTCCCATCTTTGCTTATGGTGTTCAGCTGTGTTTTACCCAATCATCTGAGGTGTAAATCGAAATGAAAACACTCATTAGCTGATTTTGACGATCTTGAGCTGTGGCGTAAAAAACCAAACAGGGAAGAATATATCCAAAGACTTCACCAAAAACTGGAAATTTGATGTTTATCTGCTTACCCCTAGGGCATCCAAGATGTAGGTGACTTTGTTTCTTCAGTAGGGCACAAATAAAGATTTTTAACTTAAACCGTTACTAGTCTTATAATGGCAGTCAATGGGACCCACATACACAGACAAAACCAAATTAAACTTTGTGGCTCGTGACGATACACTGAGGTCTTAACACACAAACAATCAGTCTGTGCAAGAAACTGAACAGTATTGATATCATTTTTTACCTCTGATCCACTGCAATGTCCAACTGTCCTGAGCATGTTCATAATAGCCGTGTGTGACGGAGAGCAAGCAACATAACAATCCATCAGGCTCAAAAGTTAAAAAGGTAAAAAAAGTCAATATCTCCGGATGAGTTTGCACAAGCAAACGTATTCTTTTAGTTTTTAATCGGTTGCAACAATCAGGATAAGCACAAGTTATTACCATTTTGAGTAGCTGTCGTACCCACAATCTCTGTACTGTATAAACAATGAGTGATGCATGACAGATCGCTTCCGCGCATGCGTCTACTATGCCAAAGCACGTTGACACGTCACGCACCGGCTGTTGTGAACGCGATTGTTTCATGCTTCGAACTTATAGTATCGTCACGGGTCACAGGGTTTAATTTGGTTTTGTCTGTGTATATTTTTACTCTCAAAACCGTGAGTCTCATTGACTGCCATTATATGACTGACAGACTGCAACGGTTTGAGTTAAAAATCTTTGTTTGTGATCTACTGAAGGAACAAAATCACCTACAACTATCTCTTTAAAAACTGCGGGTACTGTAGTAGAATTAAGCATTAGCAATATGTGACCCTGAACCACAAAACAAGTCGTAAGGGTCAGTTTTTTTATATAGATTTATACCGAAAGTTGAATAAATCAGCTTTTCATTGATGTATGGTTTGTTAGGATAGGACAAAATTTGGCTGAGAGACAACTATATAATCAAAGGGTGCAAAAATGAGAAAATTGCCTTTAAAGCTGAACACATGAAGTTCTTAGCAATGCATATTACTAATGGAACATTTAATTTTGATATATTTACATTAGGAGATTTACAAAATACTTTCATGGAACATGATCTTTACTTAAAGGGGTCATGTGATGTTGCTAAAAAGAGCATTATTTTGTGTATTCTGCCCTCCAAAGGCAAAGTGCAGTAACTACGCCAACACTGAACCTGAGAAAAATGCCTTTAAAATGTTTACACCAGCTAGTCAAACATGTTGAAAATTGAACCAGAAGACTTTGCTACAAGACAAAACGGTTGTCACAAAGTCCATTTTAAGCCTTAAGTCAATTTTGAACAAATGTGTAGTTACTGCACTTTGCCATTGGATGGTAGATGTTGTAATGCAATGTGTTTATGTAGTTTAAGGTTCAAAAAACATATTTTTTTCCACATACTGTACATTATTGCTCCTCTTTGCCCCGCCTTTCTGAAACGCACTGCCCAAACTCGCCTTTGAATGGTCAGTACTGAATTCTCTGTACTGTCCTTCTATCCTTCCAAATAATATGGGCGGTGTTATGCTAATCTACTCACCCCATGTCACTTACCCCCATGTCATTCCAAACCTGTTAAAGCTTTGTTCGTCTTAAGAACACAATTTAAGATATTTTTGATGCATTCTGACAACTCTGTGACCCTCCCATAGACAGCAATGTAATTAACACGATCAACATCCAGAAACGTAGCAAGGAGATCTGTAAAATAATCCATGAGGTGTTCAACCGTAATTTTACGAAGCAACAAGAATACTTTTTGTATGCAAACCAACAAAAATACGCTGATGGATGTTGATCGTGTTTAATTACATTGCTGTCTATGGGAGTGCCAGAGAGCTGTCAGAATGCATCAAAAATATCTTAATTTGTGTTCCGAAGACAAAGTGATTAATGACAACACTTACATTTTTGGGGTGGAGTAACCCTTTAAGACAGCTTTTGTGGTCCATGGTCACATATATTCAGTACGTTTTGGAACACAATTCCGGTCATCTGCTATTGGTCAAACAAACAGATAGTCCCGCCCCAAACTCACACCACCGGCTGAGCCTGTGTTGCTTTCCTGGCTGGTCGGAATGCTTAAAACAAACAGCACAATGTTTTAAAAGTGTGAGAGAATGTTTACACTTTTTAGGTGAATCAACCTACAAATGGCTTACTAAAAGTAAAAAATTTTCTACATGCTAAATTGAAGAAATTAATAAAAAGCTGTGCTTTTTTTTCAGATAGAACAACAAATGGATGCTCTTCATAAGCAAAAAGCAGCTCAATATAAGAAAACGGCTGAGGTTAGTATGACAGAAAGACCAAAGGCACTCTTTGCTTAGTTTAGTGCTGCTGCTATAATAGGTGGTTTAGCTGCCCACTTTTGTAAGGTACCTTATTTCCTTTATGGGAAGTACTTTATATGTTCTGATTCAGTGGCAGGAGGGAAGTGACTAAGTGCACCTGATTTTAGCTGTACAAAATGGGAAGTGATCTGTGCTGAATAGCATTGTTCATTAAAAAGACAGCTTTTCATTCAAGCTTAAATAAAGCCTTCTTGATAGTGGTGACCTCAGGTTGGTAAATAAACCAACTTCATTTCCCTTCATTTTATTAGCTTCAAGGTACCCCACAATGCATCTGTATTTATTACTTAAGAACTGAAACTTTGCAGTACCACATCTGATGTTGCAAACAACCCTTTTATGATATAAATACATTATTGTGTTTTGAACTCATAAGAAATGTTCAGTGTGCACTTTTATAGCGATTCGCGACTTTTGTAGCGAAAGTTGTGTGTGAACGTATATAGAGTATGAAAGTAGATGTAGAAGAGTAGATGGCATATCTATATTGGCTTATTATAGCTCATACAGAATATAGATATATGTTCTAGTAATCACACTTTAAATGCCAACGGATGTTATTTTTAAGGCGAAGAAGACTTATGAGCAAAAGTGTCGAGATAAAGAGGAAGCAGAACAGAACATGAACAGAAACGCCACCACTAGCAGTTCTAAGCAGCAAGAAAAGGTACCTAAGTAAAACTGTAACTTTGCATCAGTTTTTTTCTGTTTTGTATGATCACTGTGACAATCTTGCTTTCACTTATGTGTTTTTTTTTTGTTTTTGTTTTTTTGCTATACTCCGGTCATGCATTTTGCTTTTAACTGCACTTATTACAGTATTAGAGGTGTACCTGTATCTGTATTGATTTTCCTCTGGTTAGAGCTTGTTCCAAATGCTAAACTGTTAAATATTAAACTTCTGTGAGAATTTTGGAAATTGCATACTTTTTAAGAACTTTAAGACAGTTTAAGTGCTAAAAATTTTACAAAGTGTACTTATTCATCTTTCATTCAGATTTTAAAACACTTTAGTTCACCCAAAAATGTATATTCTGGCATTGTTCATTCACTCAAGTTTTTCCAAACCTGTTTGAGTGTCTCAAACACCACACTACTAGGAAATGTTAACCTTTTTTTAGTAGGGAAACTAAATGATAAAGTTGCAGGGCAGTGATGACAAGATCTGTGCGTACGAGTGTGTGGGGGCGAGTGTGAAAACAGGAAAAAGAAACAGACAGTGCTTTCTTTAGATAAAAGATGACTTGACTTCTGACTATTAGCTGTGTTGTAGCCATTACATTCATTTAAAACAGTGATTAAACCTGACTGGAACTACCTGTGCAATAAAGCGAACATTCCAGCCAATCAGAGTCAAGCATTATAGAATGCCATGGTAGAATGAAAATGTAGCTAACAGTGATATTTGCATATGAATTCTGATTCATATTCATATGTGCATTTACCTAAAACAACCTTTCTTTTATAAATAGATGAAATCAGGCCTAAATTCCATAGAGCTGCACCTCTTGAGAGCAGGCAAATGAGTTAGTACAGCAAAGCAGCATGCAAAACAAACCATGAAGGCGGCGCATGGGTACAGAGGACTGCTGAAGCACGTACAGCGCTGTGAATCATTGTAATGGCAGTAATGTTGGAAGTATTTGTAATCCCCTGAGGATAAGACTCTTGAGCTGTTGAAAGGCTATAAAACTTTTGTAGCCAGTCAACGACCAGTCTTCATCTCTTCTGAGACAGAATTGTTTTTAGAGAACAGTTATATAAAAAGAAGAGAGATGAGCTGTTTGTATTTTGTGCTTGTAAGATGTGAATGACCGTACAAAGACATTCTGTTGTATAAATAATGTCACTCTCTTTTACTTCAAGCTGTATGCCAAAACACAGCAAGCCAAGCAGACGGCAGAGGAAGCCGGTAAGAATGTCAGCAGATGCACTAATATACTTGCTTATAATAATGTATTTTAACTAGGGCTGGGCAATATATTGAAGATTTGAGAGGGTTGTGTTGGTAATATAAAACTAAGCAGTCTTGAATATTGTTAATATTGTGTATGTAATGTGTGCACTTTTTAAAAATCTGTCTGTAATGTTTGTTTCTTTGCAAACATGTCATTAGGCTAATATATATACACGTCAGGCAAATAAATTTGGACATTTTGAACACTGCTACTAAATCTACAGTGCACAATATACAGTGGTGTAGTTGTAGTCTGGTTCCTGAGTAGTTGAGTCTTATGAGTCGGTTCTTTTTAATGAATCGAATCGAATCGACTGCTCAATTAGTGTAGTATGATTCCCAAACTACTGAGTCTTGTAAGTTGGTTCTTTTTAGTGAATCAAAATCATACAGTTCAATCAGTGTAGTCTGATTCCCAAATGATTGAGTCTTTTCTGTTCAGTGAATCAAAAGTATACAGCTCAATCAGTGTAGTCTGATTCCCAAATGATTGAGTCTCATGACTTAGTTCTGTTCAGTGAATCAAAATCATACAGTTCAATCAGTGTAGTCTGATTCCCAAATGATTGAGTCTCATGACTTAGTTCTGTTCAGTGAATCAAAAGTATACAGCTCAATCAGTGTAGTCTGATTCCCAAATGACTGAGTCTTATGAGTTGCTTTTTTTAGTGAATCAAAAGCATACAGCTTAATGACTCCCGAATGATTCAGTCTTGTGAGTTGCTTCTTTTTAGTGATCCAACAGCATACTGCCCAGTCAATGTAGTCTGCTTCCCGAATGATTGAGTCTTATGACTTGTTTCTTTTTAGTGAATTAATAAAATAGAGCTCAGTCAGTGTTGTCTGATTCCTGAATGACTGAGTCTTATGAGTCGGTTCTTTTTTAGTGAATCGAACACATATTGCTCAATCAGTGTAGTCTGATTCCCAAACCATTGGGTCTTACGAGTTGGTTCTTTTTAGTGAATCAAGAACATACTGCTCAATTAATGTAGTCTGATTTCTGAATGGTTTGAGTCTTATGAGTCGATTCATTTTAGTAAATGAACAACATACTGCTCAGTCAGTTTAGTCCAATTCCCAAACAACTGAGTCTTATGAGTCGGTCGTTTTTTTTTTCAGTAAATTAACAGCATGCTGCTCAGTCAATGTAGTCTGTTTCCCGAATGATTGAGTCTTATGACTTGGTTCTTCTTAGAGAATCAACAAAATATAGCTCAATCAGTGTAGTCTGATTCCTGAATGACTGAGTCTTATGAGTCAGTTCTTTTTTAGTGAATCAAACACATCCTGCTCAATCAGTGTAGTCCGATTCCCGAACGATTGAGTCTTATGAGTCGATTCTTTTTAGTGAATTAACAATATGCTGCTCTATCAGTGTAGTCCCATTCCTAAACAACTGAGTCTTATGAGTCGATTCTTTTTAGTGAATCAGTAGCATACTGCTCGATCAGTGTAGTCCGATTCCCAAACGATTGAGTGTTATAAGTCGGTTCTTTTTAGTAAATTAACAACATACAGCTCTATCAGGGTAGTCGGATTCCCAAACGATTGAGTCTAGTGAGTTTTTTCTTTTTAGTGAATCAGCAGCATACTGCTCGATCAGTGTAGTCCGATTCCCGAATGATTTATGACTTGGTTCTTTTTAGTGAATCAACAAAATACAGCTCAATTAGTGTAGTCTGATTTCCAAACGATCAAGTCTCATGAGTTGTTTTTTTTAGTAAATCAAACACATACCACTTTATCAGGGTATTCCAATTCCTGAACGATTGAATCTTATGAGTCGGTTCCTTTTAGTGAATCAACAACGTATTGCTGAATCAGTGTAGTATGATACCCGAACTATTCAGATTCCCAAACGATTGAGTCAGGTATTTTTAATGAATCAACAACATAATGCTCAATCAGTGTAGTCCGATTCCCTACTGATTGAGTCTGATGAGTGTTCTTTTTAGTAAATCAAACACATTTATCAGGGTATTCCGATTCCTTAACCATTGAGTCTTACAAGTTGGTTCTTTTTAGTGAATCACCAACAATCAGTGTAGTATGATTCCTGAACGATTGAGTCTTATGAGTTGGCTCTCTTTAGCGAATCAACAACAAACTGCTCAATCAGTGTAGTCCCATTCCCGAACAATTGAGTCTTATGAGTTAGTTTTTTTTTGGTGAATCAAACAATATACCGCTCAATCATTGTAGTCTGAGTCTGTTCTCTTTAGTAAATCAAACACATACATGTTAACCTATAGAAAAAAGGCCTTTACTTAGAAGTACTTTATTAAAATAAATGAATTAGCTTGTTATTATTTTGTTATGGCCAGTTATTGGTCTGCATTTATGGTGCCTCTAAAAAGAAAAGTCAGACATCTAAATTACATGTGACCTTATTTGGCTGTATTGCCCAGCCCTAAACACATAATTAATTTCTAATTTTAACATCTTTTATTTGTTCGACTCTATGATAGACAGGATATACAGTCAGAATGTGTCCTTGTTGGGGAAGATGAGGGAGGAGTGGCTGAACGAGCATGTCAAAGCATGTGAGGTGAGCTCTACGCCTTAGCCTGCATCACACACCCCAACACGATGATCGCTTTTCACAACAGATCGATGACAAGTCAGATGTGATCATGTCAGGTCATGTGAAGCCTGCATACCTTTTGAAAATAGGTTGTAAATGGCATTTAGTATTGACTGTATAACCATTAAAGGTCAAACTAAACTACTAAATTACACATAAAATGCTTTAACATGTTTTATATTTGCCGATTATCGTACTGAATGAGGAAAGACATTTTATGAGGCTGTTTTATGATATTCTAAACATTCTACTTTGACTTCTCAAGTGCATGTTTACCACAGTTTTTTGAGAAACAGGAAGTGGAGAGGATCAACACCCTGAGAAATGTGGTGTGGACCCATCTCAACCATCTCTCCCAGCAGTGTGTTGCCAGCGATGAGGTAACCTGACTGTGCGGCATCAGGTGGGACCCACATATGGAACTCGCCTCACCATGTGTGTCTGTGTTCACAGCTCTATGAGGAAGTGAGGAAGTCACTGGAGCAGTGTAACATTCAAGAAGACATTGAGCATTTTATCAACCTCAGAAGAACAGGAGACAAACCACCAGGTACTCTCAGCGGTGTGGTTTTCACAATAATACATTCAGGTCAAATCCAGTCAATATAAAAGGAATGCATGCAACTAATTTTGTATGAGGGTGATAGAATTCCCAACACAGATTTCTGATCAGTTGGTTACGCAAATTTTCTGCATTGACCTACAGATCACTACTTGGTTTGAAAGATTTCTAGAAGAAGCATACACCTCAAATAGACTATCCACCTTATTTTTTAACGCAGAAGTAAGCCGTTTTCTGTGAATGTGGCAGACTTCCGGTTCATTAGCCGCTGTAGGGAAATAAGGAAGAGAATAACAAAGTGCAGTAAACGGTGAAACTGTTTGCACGACAAACCAGTGTGTTCATAATTAAGATAATACATTAAAATAATATGGGAAGACACACCAGTTTGCAGTATTAAGCAGCAAAACAATACAATTAGTTCAAACGACATTGTCCATGAAAAGCTCAAAGGTATTATTGATTGAAAATCTCATTTATGATTTTACATGTTCCAGTTTGATTATCACAAAACACTGATATCAAACCTAGACCACTCCGAACTTAAATATGCTCAGTGACAAATGAGATTTGACAAGGTTGGGAACATTTCCATTGAATAATGATTTACATTATTAACTTGCTAACCTAAAATCCACCCTTGCAAACACAGTGTGCTTTGACACTATTGCATAGTCAAATCGTGAAGTTCTCACTACACTGATAACATCAACCAAACAACGTTGCATAAATATTTGTATTGTATTCACTGTTATACATTAAGAAATTTAAAGGTGAAATGTACAATTTTGCACCACTAGTGGCACCAAATGGAATTGCAGTATGTTTGAGCAACCTGACTGGTCTTCACTAATGAGGTGAGTTTGAGGGCGGGGCTAATCATTTGGCCAACCGATGGAAAACAGGAGATGACTATTTTTTGGCCATTATTTTTAAAAATCTGTTTGGTGCAGTTAGTGGTCCAGAAATTACACACTTCACTTTTAAATCAGCTTTATAAAGGCCACAAAAATAGAATTTCTAGTATAAAATTTTACACATTTACATTTCTCTTTTTTTTTTTTCTCAAAAAGAGCTATTATATGTTCTGAAGGTTATGTTATGTTAGCATCAATGAGGTACTATTATGGTTTTTAATAATATTTTTAATCAGTTTTCATTTTTATATTTCCATTTTTATTTTGTAATTAGTTTTAGTTCAGTTTTAGTTTAAATTTAGTTTTATTAATAATAAATAATTTCGGACTTGGCTGTATATATATGTATATATAATCATTATATGTTTTAGGTATTTTAGTACATCAGGTTAAGATAAAATGAGAATCTGAAATCATTTTTTATAGTTTACTTTATTTTAGTAAATGTTTATTTTATTTAAACTAGCAATGTTTGATTGCTTTTAATTTTAGTTTCAATTTTAGTTTTAGTTTAACTATAATAACCCAGCTTTTATGCTGCCTTTTTGTCCTTATAAGAGCTTGATGGTCTGTTGTAAAGAAAAGTACTGCATGAACTCTGTTTGAGTTCCATTCAGTTTTATGACATTTTATGTATGGTCGAACTTTCCTGTGATCTTTTCTCAGCACCTGTTCCATATGAGAACTTCTACAACAATCAGCGATCGGCTCCCACTCGTTCACTTCCCACAGCTGGCAGGTGAGCCCTCCATCCTTACAGATGAAGCTCCATCATTTACCATTCAGCAATAAGTCTATTTTATTCCTTATGTAAATATGACCATCAGCTTTAATAGTATCTTACATCTTGCTGTGTTTTATTTCAGGAGAGCAGCAGCACCTCCACCACCAACTGCAGAAAGTATGAAAATATTATATGCATGCATACTGTATAGCAATGTGTTTATACATTCTCTTCTGCATGTTTATTCAATTCCCATTTCTTGTTGCATCTTTCATCCATCAGATGATCCTTTATACTCAACCGTAGCAGAACCAGGGTACAGCCTAATACGATACTAATAAGAACGTAACTCGGTAAGAATTCTCTCAGGAATGTAACCTTGACGTTTAATTTACAAACAGCAAAAATGAATGCCGGACCCAGTATTATACACTTAATAGTTGTTTATAAATCCCTTGAATACTCCCTTGAGGAAATGGTGTTTAAGTTCATTTTTTTTCTTTTTCAGTCTTTCCGAGCCCTTCTGCTGCTCAATAGGAATATAGTGAAGGCATTTGTGACTTTTTGCCAGCTTCCTCATACCATGTGGTGAGAATATATTGTAGCCTGGCGAGAAGGGTGTCCTTGTTTCTGTTTAAAAAACATTAACTTGCTAACCTAAAATCCACCCTTGCAAACAGTGAGCTTTGACACTATTGCATAGTCATAAAAAGGCAAATTGTGAAGCTGTCACTACACTGATAACATCAACAAAACAGCATTGTATAAAAATTTGTGTGTATTTACTGTAAAAAAGTTTGACGCATAGAATTTTAAAGGTGAAATGTAACATTTTGCACCACTAGTATAACCTTTTGCAATTTGAGCAGTCTGCTGGGTTCAACCAATGGTGTGAGTTTGGGGGTGAAGCTACCAGTTTGGCCAATCAGTGGAAGACGGTGTGGAGCAGCTAGTGGTGCAGAAATTACATTCTTCACCTTTAAATCAGCTTTACAAAGGCCACAAAATATAATTTATTTCTAGTGTAAAATTCTACACACTGTCAATACATAGTCCTACATCAATGGATAGGTTGCTTCAATAAATGTATATAAGATTTGACCTCATTGTCTTGTGATAAACTGTGGCACATCAGCTTTTTTCCTCTGTTGGAAAGTGTCCGTTTGAGTCATGAATCGAAAAGAATTTCCAAGAACCCTTCAGCGTGAACTTTAGATTCTGAAGTGTGCAGACACTCTACATTTTGCTTTCCCACAAGGTCACAAAAGCGTAGGAGCCATCCGTTTTGAAACCTTTAAGTGAGAAGTTCTTAAAAGAACCATTTTGTCTTGGTGTGAAGAACTTTCTAAATCAAAAGAACTCATGTCCACTAAGAAGAACCTTCTGTGCATTGGAATGTTCCATGGATATTGAAGGTTCTTGTTGGAATCATTGATTCCAATAAAGAACCTTTATTTTTAAAAAAAGGGAATTCAGAAGCAGACTTGCTCAAATAAGGACTTGAACAAAGTTTCTTTGATCTACATGGAATACTCTGGATTTTTCACAAATTCAACTCTTTGAATCACACAAACATGAAAATTCATGTCATTAATTACTCACCCTCATGTCATTCCAAACTGTAAGACCTTCGTTCATCTTCGGAACACAAATTAAGATATTTTTTGATGAAATCCGAGAGTTTTTTAAAAATAAAAATAAAGGTGCTTTAAAAGGTTCTTCATAGCGATGCCATTGAAGAACCCTTTTTGGTTCCACAAAGAACCATTCAATCAAAGGTTCTTTGAAGAACCACCTCTTTCTACCTTTGTATAATCTGAAGAAACTTCTTTCACCACAAATAACCTTTTGTGAAACAGAAAGGGTCTTCAGATGTTAAAGGTTCTTTATGGAACCATTTAGACCAAAAAGGTTCTTCTATGGCATCCTGAAGCACCTTTATTTTTAAGAGTGTACTACCATGCTATGAGAAAACTTTCTGTGCACAAAGAAAACTTACATAGGTCAGAAAGCTCACGGATTTCATCAAAAATAACTTAAAGGTTGTATCAGCGATTCTAGGCGTGTCAAATTCAGCTGACCTTTCTTCATGATCCGCTCGCTGCCTGCCCCATAAATTGGCTGTAAAAAAAAACGCGTCTCTGTGGTCAACCTAGGGTCCGAGATATGCCAAAAAAACAATCGGTGCTAGCAACGATTCCACAGCAAAACAAACAGCGTTCCAACCAATCACCGTCAGGGGGTTGGTGTTGTGGACTTTCGTACTGGTGCAGGGATTTGAGGGAGGCAGAGCGAAAGTCCACAACACCAACCCCCTGACGCTGATTTTGGCATATCTCGGACCCTAGGCTGACCACAGAGACTTCTATGGTGCCCCCAAGTTTGCACTTCCAAAATGCAGATTAAATGCAGCTTCAAAGGGCTCTAAATGATCCCAGCCAAGGAATAAAGGTCTTATCTAGGGAAATGATTGGTTTAAAAACAGTTACAATTTATATGCTTTTTAACCTCAAATGCTTGTCTTGCCTAGCTCTGCATGAACTCTGTGTATTCCAGTTCATGACAGTTAGGGTATGTCGAAAAACTTCCATCTCATTTTCTCCACCAACTTCAAAATTGTCCACCAATCGTTTTGCTAAACAAGACCCTTCTTTCCTCGGCTGTGATCGTTTAGAGCTCTATGAATCTGCATTTTGAGAAACTCAGGGGCACCATAGAAGTCAATTATATGGAGAGAAATCCTGAAATGTTTTCCTCAAAAAACATTTCTTTACGACTAAAGAAAGAGTACATTATCTGTAAATTTTTGTTCTGAAAGTGAACTAATCCTTTAATTACTCACTCTCCTGTCGTTCCAAACCCGTAAGACATTCGTTTATCTTCAGAACAAATATTAAAGGTTGTATCAGCGATTTCACCGTCAGGTGTTGTGGACTTTCGCTCTGCCTCCCTCACATCCCTGCACCAGTACGAAAGTCCACAACACCAACCCCCTGACGGTGATTGGTTGGAACACTGTTTGTTTTGCTGTGGAATCGTTGGTAGCACCGATTGTTTTTTTGGCATATCTCGGACCCTAGGCTGACCACAGAGACGCGTTTTTTTTACAGTCGATTTATGGGGCAGGCAGCGAGCGGATCGTGAAGAAAGGTCAGCTGAATTTGACACTTTATGTTTCAGGTTTGAAATCGCTGATACAACCTTTAATATTTGTTCTGAAGATAAACGAATGTCTTACAGGTTTGGAACGACAGGAGAGTGAGTAATTAAAGTATTAGTTCACTTTCAGAACAAAAATTTACAGATAATGTCCTCTTTCTTTAGTCGTAAAGAAATTATGTTTTTCGAGGAAAACATTTCAGGATTTCTCTCCATATAATGGACTTTTATGGTGCCCCTGAGTTTGAACTTCCAAAATGCAGATTCATAGAGCTCTAAACGATCACAGCCGAGGAAAGAAGGGTCTTGTTTAGCAAAACGATTGGTGGACAATTTTGAAGTTGGAGGAGAAAATGAGATGGAAGTTTTTCGACATACCCTAACTGTCATGAACTGGAATACACAGAGTACATGCAGAGCTAGGCAAGACGAGCATTTGAGGTTAAAAAGCATATAAATTGTAACTGTTTTTAAAAAAATAACCAATCATTTCCCTAGATAAGACCCTTCTTCCTTGGCTGGGATCATTTAGAGCCCTTTGAAGCTGCATTTAATCTGCATTTTGGAAGTGCAAACTTGGGGGCACCATAGAAGTCCACTATATGGAGACAAATCCTAAAATGTTTTCCTCAAAAAAACGAATTTCTTTTGATAACTTCTTTTAATAAATTTAATCTTTACGACTGAAGAAAGAAAGACATGAACATCTTGGATGACAAGAGGGTGAGCACATTATCTGTAAATTTTTGTTCTGAAAGTGAACTAGTCCTTTAATGACAGAATTTTAATTTTGGTTGAATGAACCCTTTCAGTGCTCATTAGGAACCCAAAGAAACCTACAAGATCCAGTTGGTGTGTGAGAGGTGAAAGCCTTTCCATGTGGAAAAACCTTGGTCTTTACTGTACTGTGGTCCCTGATTGCAGTCTTAAAGCACACTTTTCCATCGCCCCCACTCATGTTCAGATCAGATATGACTGATGGGGTGGCTGTAACCACCTGAAGCCCTTGGAAAGCCCCAAATATCTTCACCTTCTCTGCGTTCAACCCTTCAGAGGACATCTCAAGGCTTTGATTCTGAGTCAGGTCTGAATCTTCTCTTATTTGCTGAGGAGCTTGTTCATCCTGGTCCAGCTGGGCCTTCAGATGCTCCAAGTCTAGTTGTACAAGTTCACTTTCAAGTCTGGGCTGCTTGGAACTTGATGGACAGGTCAAGCTGGTGTCCTCAGCATCTTCACACAGAAGGTCATTCCAGCTGGACCATAGCTGTCGCTTGACGCCTGATGTTTGGGTTTCTATGTCAGTGGTGGTGGGGTTAGATAAAGCTGTGGAAGATGGATCTGATGGGTCGTTCTGTGTCAGCAGAGAGATCCAGGAGTGTTCAGAAGAATGGTCTCCTGTTGGCCTTGCAGGAGTGCAGTGTGATACTGAGTTGCTCTGGAACGATGTTGTCAGGGCCTTGAAGACAGGAAGTGGAATTGACAAATGGTCATTCGAGGGTGTGACACTGAAAATGTGGAGGTCTTGCTGCCCTCTGGCTGCTGAAGTTTTACAGAAGTATGTGTAATGTGATATTACAGTTTATAAAACAGATAGGTGCAGTCCTTACTTCTGAAAGGTGAATAACATTCATAATGCAAATAATTACCATTTCACTGCTTAACACCCATGAACTGTTCACTATATCAAAATAAAAAATGCTAAATATTATATGTATAAAAAGATATATTTAAAATTAACCTATATTAATGGTCCCACAGTTAAATGTTAGGCTAACTCACTAAGTTAACAGGTGAAACAGGATAATATAATGGGGCAAAGACAATTATTTTTTCTTTGGAATAACATTATTAGTTGAAGTGTTCATAAGACCAGGAATGTGCAGTGAGAAGGTAAATAACTTTTGAATTCAGTTTTGATTTTATGCTACATTTTTGCTGATTTTATGTTGTGATTTTAAGGCCTGGATTTAAATTTTTTTCCAACAATCCTGTTTTTATATCTCGCAATAATGACTTCTTTTTTCTTCTTAGATATAAACTCACAATTAAAAAAAATTAAACAGAATTGTGAGATATAGGTTTAGAACTGCAAGATATAAACTTGCAATTATGAGAATTCAGAAATGTGAGATAAAAGGCTCAATGACCTCTTTTATTTTATATTCTTGGAAGAAAAAAAAAGTCAGATGTAAATGCAGGATGTAAATTGTCCGAATTGTCATTTCATATCTGGCAATACTGACATTTTTTCTTTTTAGTTCATATTTGAGAAAAAAGTCACTTTTTATACTTTGCAATTCTGAGTTTATATCTCATATTTTAAAAATTAGATATAAACTTCAAATTCTAGCTTTTTTGATAAATCTCGCACTATTTTTTTCCTTAGAATTGTTTGTTTATATCTTAGAAAAATGTCACGATTGCAAGATGTAAACTTAGAATTGCAAGAAAAAAGTCAAAAAAGTTACAATTTTTAATTTATATCTCAAAATACTGACTTTTTCTCAAAATGGTGAAAAACAAAGTCAGAATTGTGAGATATAAACTCGGAAATGTAAGGAAACTGATAAAAAACTGAAAAGTTTATTTTTAAGAAAAAAGTCATAAGTGTGAGATATAAACTCTGATTTTCGACTTGGTTTATATGTCGAACTTTTGACTTTTCTCTTAGATAAAAATGTGCAATTATGAAGTACTGACTTATCTATTGGTATTATATCTGAGAAAAATGGCATTGTTAAGAATGCAAGAAAAAGGTCAGAATTTTTAAATTTATATCTTGCAATACTGACTTTTTTTCTCAGAAATGTGAAAAACAAAGTCAGAATTGTGAGATATAAACTTAGAATTAGAAAACCGAAAAACTAACAAGTTTATATCTCGCAATACAGATGTTTTTTCAGAATTAGTTTATATTATGTTAATAAGTTTATATTTGAACAAAAGTCAGAAGTGTGAGATATAAACTCAGAATTCTGACTTTTTGATCTCATCATAAATATCTCACACTTTTGACCTTTCTCTCAGATACAAATGTGCAATTATGAGAAAAAACGTCAGTTTTGTGAGATATAAACTCAAAATTCTGACTTTTTTGGTGAAACTCACCATACAGACTTCTCAATTCCTAGGTTATTTCTGAGAAAAATGTGACAATTACTCAGAATTGTGAGAACTAAAGTCAGAATGCTAAATTTATGTCTTGCAATACTGACATTTTTCTCAGAATTGTAAAAAACAAAGTAAGAATTGTAAAATTCAGTGAGATAGAAATTCGGAATTATAAAACCGAAAAACTAACAAGTTAAAACCGATGTTTTTCTCAGAATTACAAGTTTATATTTGATAAAAAAGTCAGAAGTGTGAGACATGAACTCAGATTTTCGACTTTTCGGAAACTCGGAATTGTAAGAAAAACGAAAAACAAACAATACTGATGATTTTCTCAAAATTACAAGTTTATATTTGAGAAAAGTCAGAAGTGTGAGTTTATATCTCGCACTTTTGACTTTTCTCTCAGATAAAAATGTGAAATTATTAATTACCGACTTCTCAATTGCTAGGTTATATCTGAAAAAAATGTCCCAATTACTCAGAATTGTCAGAACAGAAGTCTGAATGTTACATTTATATCTTGCAATGCTGACATTTTTCTCAGAATTGTGAAAAACAAAGTCAGAATTGTGAGATAAGTTGCAACTATACACTGTAATAATAAGGAATTGTGATGTATGTAAAAAAGCTTTACATCTAGTATCGTGGTGTAGTGTTCAGTCTGTTTAGCCAGATTTCTCAGCTGCGCATTTGACTCCTTCAGGGCAGATATTTCCTCTTGCTTTCTCCTGAGAGTGGCATGAAGCTGCAGAGAGAGACACATGATTATTGCTCATATAATACAATTAGTGAAGTATGTGAGCGCTGGCATGGAGACATCAGATAATGTGATTCATGGTGACCTAGTCAAACATGTGCCCTCAAAACATCACACACAGAATGAGCTCATTCAGAGTCATTCAGTTTGCATACCTGAACGAGTGAAGAGTCATTATCACTCTCGTTCATTTTCATAAGAAACAATGTATCAGATGACATGCCATAGATTCTCAATAGATACTGGGTTATTTGAATTACAAAAATTAGGATGCACAGACAAACTGTGGTCTGAACGACACTTGCTAAGGCAAGATCATCATTTGTGAGTCACTAAGCAATTTAACACGCGAAAAAGAGAAGTGGTCGGCAATTATGTCACATAGGAGATTTTTATGTGGAAATCAGCAGCTGCAGTGTGTGAATATTTTTTTCATGACTCTAGTTCTCTAAAATGTTTAACTCATTTAATCCCACAGGTTACATTCCATGATTTAAATGTGTTTGTTTATTTGCTTTTACACGACTAAAGCTATTTAATTATGTCTGTTTTGTTGCATTAAGTGAAAAAGTCAAATGCAAAATAAATATACATGTATTCATTTTTGTTTTACAAACAAGTGGCTTTTAGTATAATATGTTGGTTGGAACTATGTCAATTTATTTGTGTATTGTTGAGAAAATGTAAATGCTCTGACCCACTGGTTACAATGTGACCAAGAATAAACCACACTTGGACTAACTTAATCTTAGCTCTAAAGCATTTTTTGAAAGGTCAAGCAGTTTCAGTTTCATTCAGATGTTGGCCAATCCACGAAAATACATGTCACTTGTCTGAGGATGATTTCTGAATAAATGAGCTGAATATGATACTCAAGTGGGATATTTTGGCTGATTCTTGGGCTAGGAGCATGTTTGACTTCTATATTTTGAAATATAGAGCAGATCATGGCCTTGAGAAACCATTGGTCAAACGTGTGACTTTTTTTCTTCCATTTTTGGTCAAATTGTTTTGGTCAGCTATCAGTCAATTAACTTTGAATCTGTCTACCCACCTGTCTATTCAGCTCTAGAGAGAGATCCAGATCTGTGTGGTCTTCATGTGTCATCAAATCAGTGGATTGACACTCCCCTGTGGATAAGATACAAAATAAAAACAACACTGCATTCAGTATTGTAATAATAGGCTAATAGCAAAAGTATTAAAAGGACAGCGTTAAAACATAACAGTAAAAACAAATTTTTATTTTCTGAGGTACAATAATTCATATCTCACCTGTGGCAAAGTCCAGCACATCTCCAGTAGATGATTGGTTGGCTGACAGCGCTGCATAGTCCTGCTGACACAAATGTAATCGTTTGTTATTTAAATGACCCTCATGCAAATTTTGAAACTATTTTACTCAATGAACTGAAGTGTTATAATACTACCGTAAGATAAGGCAGCTGAGGGTAGCAGCAGGTCTGCATGGTGGAGTGATGTGAGTGAGCGCGCGTGTGCTCAGTGTTAATGTCACAGCGCGAGCGCTGACCGTTGTCGTCAGGTGCGTGTGTGGCAACGCGTGCCTGGAGTCCCCGCGCTTTAGAGCGCCCGCTTATTCAGCGCCAAACGAAGCTCCGCCTGCTTCATACACTGCTGTGTGTATGTTGGAATGCTTGACGCCAGGATTATTACGTTGTAAGTAATATTTAGACGTTTTTGTTTTGAGAACAACTACGCGTTCCATTTCTAAGTACAATGTCAGAAGAGAAGAAAGTTTGAGGGTGTACATTTCGTTGTATAGCCTATATACCCACCATCTGCAACATTTTACATTCTCAACAGTTTCCCTCTGGCCTTTTAGGCCTTCTTCATGTTGTCTATTCTATTCTATTCTATTCAACAGCCACCCCAAAAATGATCACCCTGTATATTATTTGTTGAATTCTGTTCTATTCTACTCAACAAATATACAGCCACCACAAAACTGATCTTTCTGGTGACTGTATACTATTTGTTGAATTCTATTTTATTCTGTTCTATTCAACAAATAATATACAGCCACCAGGCCAGGGTGACACAAAACTTATCACCCCGGTTGTTATGTTATTTGTTGAATTCTATTCTACTCTATTCTATTTTATTCTATTCAACAAAAAATATACAGCCACCAGGGTGACACAAAACGTATCACCCCAGTGGTTATGTGTTATTTGTTAAAGGTGCCATAGAATGCATTTATACAATATTTTAAATTGTTCTCTGATATTTACATAGAAGGTAAATGGCATAGGAAAGGGCAAAAATTCTCCAGAAACGGTTTTACAGGTCCATTTACAACCCTAGGATTGGTCCCTAGAATGAAATGCTCTGTTATTGCCTTATTTGGAAGTTCCGTGAATATTAATGAGCTCTGCTCTGATTGGCTGTTTCACAGAGCTGCTTATCTCAATAGCTAGCACATGAAGGAAATATATGTTTAATTACGGAGCTCTAGCAGTTTTTAATATGCGGTTTGTTGAATCTGCCGTTTTGAATCGGCGACATATTACTCTCAGTATTGTGATCGCATGTGCTTTTTGTAACGTTATACTGCAGCGACACAAGTACTTACAACACAAGTTCAGATGCTTGTCAATGATGCTCAGGATCTGTAAATCATTCACCATCATCAGCGCAGTCAAATCTCCATTTATGTGGTAGGTGAAATCCTATGTACTGCAATGTAACAGGCTACCGCTAGCATTAAGCTAACCGTGTCCCTTCAGTGGCTTGCCTTATTTTACTGATGTATTGACGTTAATGATGATTGGTCTATGCAACTGTTGGAAGCGTAACTATTAACGATCCCGGGGCTATTGCATAATAGTCGTGTTATGTTGGAATTGACCTATTTTTCAGTGCTTTTGCAAAAACCAGATTTATATAGGGACTCATGGTATGTCATGTCCATGTACTGAACTGTTATTATTCAACTATGCCAAGGTAAACACAGTTATCCATTCTATGGCACCTTTAAATTGTATTTTATTATATTTTGTTCTATTTTATTCAACAAATGTACAACTGCCACAAATCTTCTCACCCTGGTGGCTGTATATTATTTGTTGAATTCTATTCTGTCAAATTCTATTCAACATATACAGTAGTGTGAAAAAGTGTTGGCCTCCTTCCTGATTTTTTATTTTTTTGCATGTTTGTCACACTTTAATGTTTCGGATCATCAAATAAATTTAAATATTAATCAAAGATAACACAAGTAAACACAACATGCAGTTTTTGAATTAAGTTTTTTTTTTTTTTATTATGAAGGGAAAACAAAATCCAAACCCACATGGCCCTGTGTAAAAAAAGTGTTTGTCCAATAAACTGAAAAACTGGTTGGGCCACCCTTAACAGCAACAACTGCAATCAAGTGTTTGCGATAACTTGCAATGAGTCTGTTACAGCGCTGTGCAGGAATTTTGGCCCACTCATCTTGGTAGAATTGTTGTAATTCAGCCACATTGGAGGGTTTTCCAGCATGAACCACCTTTTTAAGGTCATGCCACAGCATCTCAATAGGATTCAGGTCAGGACTTTGACTAGGCCACTCCAAAGTCTTCATTTTGTTTTTCTTCAGCCATTCAGAGGTGGATTTGCTGGTGTGTTCTGGATCATTGTCCTGCTGCAGAACCCAAGTTCGCTTCAGCTTGAGGTCACAAACTGATGGCCGGACATTGTCCTTCAGGATTTTTTGGTAGACAGCAGAATTCATGGTTCCATTTATCACAGCGAGTCTTCCAGCTCCAGAAGCAGCAAAACAGCCCCAGACCATCACACTACCACAACCATATTTTACTGTTGGTATGATGATCTTTTTCTGAAATGCTGTGTTACTTTTACAGATGTTTAGATGTAATGGGACACACACCTTCTGAAATGTTCAACTTTAGTCTCATCAGTCCACAGACTTTCCCCAAAGTTTTGGGGATCATCAAGATGTGTTCTGGCAAAACTGAGACGAGCCTTTATGTTCTTTTTGCTCAGCAGCGGTTTTCGTCTTGGAGCTCTGCCATGCAGGTCATTTTTGCCCAGTCTCTTTCTTATGGTGGAGTCATGAACACTGACCTTAACTGAGGCAAGAGAGTCCTGCAGTTCTTTAGATGTTGTTGTGGGGTCTTTTGTGACCTCTTGGATGAGTCGTCGTTGCGCTCTTGGGGTAATTTTGGTCGGCTGGTCACTCCTGGAAAGGGTTCACCACTGTTCCATGTTTTCGCCATTTGTGGATAATGGCTCTCACTGTGGTTCGCTGGAGTCCCAAAGCTTTAGAAATGGCTTTATAACCTTTTCCAGACTGATAGATCTCAATTACTTTCTTTCTCATTTGTACCTGAATTTCTTTGGATCTCAACATGATGTGTAGCTTTTGAGGATCTTTTGGTCTACTTCACTTCGTCAGGCAGGTCCTATTTAAGTGATTTCTTGATTGCGAACAGGTGTGGCAGTAATCAGGCCTGGGTGTGGTTATTGAAACTGAACTTAGGTGTGATAAACCAGTTATGTGCTGGCTCTATATTCAACATATATAGATTCACCACAAAACTTTTCACCCTAGTGGCTGTAAATTATTTGTTGAATTTAATTCAATACAATTCTATTCTATTCCATTCTATTCAACAAATATACAGCCACATTTTTTAACTTAAAAATGTTGCCTTGGTAGCTAAATAAATGTATTTTTTAATATTTATTTTTGAAGTACTAAGAAGCAAAACTAAATATTGAAGCCAAGTAAAAATATCTAAAAAATAAATAATGTGAGATACACATATCGAACACATCCAACTGCCAAATAAATATACAAAATGTTGATTTGAGTTGAGGACCAGTTATTTTATTATTATAAATATACTTTTATAGTTTTAAATAAAATTTAAAGTTCGCTTTTGTTTTCATTTTGATTTTCCAAGTCATTTTTTTATTTCGCTTTAATTTCAGTTTATTAAAGTTTTTGCATGTTTTTTTTTTAATGTGTAGGTTATTTAAAAAAATATATCGTTTTAAATTTTTGCTTAGGTTTTTGCTACTTTAAATGCAAATAAAAAAAATATTAATAACTTAGTTACCACTGCAACATTTCTAAGTTAAAGTTTTTTTAATCTAATATTTATATTTATGCATTCATTTTATATGCTTCATTTGAATTACCAAAATGTTTTAAGAAGATTTAGTTCTATTCCATTTTAGTGGTGAATCAATAACACACTAAGCGCTGAGTAATGTGTGGCTGAAGACATTACCCTGCTAGAAACCACCATGTTGTTGATGGTTTTGTCAGGAAGTGCACTAATGTACTTACTGATTATTCAGTTTTAGGCTTTTAGAACAGTCATTCATTTGGAGCCATAAAGCATGTTTCTCAATTTCATCTTTAAAAGAGTATCAGACTAACATTATTACATTGAGACACAGTTGCTTTTTGTGGCCTTTTAGTGCTAAATAATATGAATAAGATTCCATCAAAGCCCACTGTGTCAGAGACACTTTTCAAGTTAACTTTTAATGTCTATTATTCATCTATCATAATTATGTGTCAGACCAGAGAAATGAATCGCAACCAGTTATATAATTTAAGTTACATTTACAAGACCAAAATTAGATATTGCAAGAATCAATAACAAAATAATTACATTATAACCACAAGATTGTTTGTCTGCATTCCAACTGACTAAAAAAACTCTTGTCAGTCTATTATGATAATGGCTTTAAACCACAAAGCATCTTGTTTGTCTTAAAATATTTTTATTCTGGTTTGGCAATATAATTTACATTCTCACTTCTCAGTGAGGTTTCCCACTATTTTAGTAATTCATGATTGAATACAAACAAGCACTTCCTTAGAGCATATTTTCTGACTTGATCAGTTCTGTAATGATCTGTATGGTCTTCTCATCTAAAAAAGAAAAAGAAAACAAAAGGCATGATATGTGCGCTCACAACAGAAAGCCCCTTAATCTACAAAGATTCATTGATTAACGAGTTACCTTCCAAATTCATTTTGGGGTTGGCCAATTTCCTTTCCAGCAGGGAGTCCATCAGTTTGCGAAGGTGTTTGAAGATCACACCAATTCTGACTGGGGCCTGATGGGATATGGAACGGTGTACACTGTTATTAGCTATCTTACAGTTTGACAAGCATTTTATGACGCATCAGTGCTCCTGCCAATGAAGCGATCAATGCAAATCAGGCAGCCAACCAAGCATGGATAATCAATGCGAAACGAGACACAAACACAAAAACATTTCCTTACCTGGAAATAGATCCATCCATCAAGAGAGATGAGTCTGTCTCTGTGCTGCACATCAATATCACCTCCAAACAGCAGCATTGATAAAGGAGAGATGAGCGTAGTGTCTCTTAGAAACACCTTTGTGTATTTCACCTGTAGGCCAGATGAAAAAAATAGTGGTTCAAATCACAAATGTATGAATAATAGGGATGGGGTGATACACCTACTTCCCGATTCAATACTATCACAATATTTAGGAGCCGATACGAGATGTATTGCGATTTTTTTTAAGAATTTCGATTCTACAAGTATTGCGATTTAATATTGCTATTAGGGCTGGGACGATAGGCTAGTCTGCCGATTCAAATGTTCAACAAAATGAGTAGAAAAATAAAGTGCTAAGTTACTCTACAAACCGTTTTAAGGCCTGTTCACACCAAGAACGATAACTATAAGTATAAAGATAACGTTTCAAATTTAAAAGAATATAGCCGATCAAACAGAATGCGTTTTTGCAGTGAGAGGCACCTTTTTGAATTGTTTTCTGTTGGTAGTGAGCGTTTTGTGCGCTGCATATGCGCCTCGGACGCCTCGCGTTTTTGCAGGAGCACTCTTGAAGTTGAAAAAAAGTGGAAAAACGACTGAAGTCATTCGCAATTTTTTCCATCGTCACCAAAAAAGGCAGTGCGGTGCACCTCACGTTTTCAGACCTAAAAAACGCATTTGGTGTGATCGGGGCCTAACAGTGTTCACACCACAACTATAACGATAACGATACAGGGCAACAATATCGTTCGTTCATGTTTTTTTTTTATAGCTGATGAATGAAAAAACACTGACAGCTAATCAGACTTCATTCAGATTTAAAAGGCTTGTGCATTTGAAATAGCAGGCGACATTGTAGAGAAGCAAACAGACACTGCACAGCAAACAGAGTAACATAAAACATAAAATTACCTCAGGAATTCAGCGCTAGTTTGGACAACATTGTTATCCCTCCTTTGAAGGTACAGTAGAAAAGAGTCCTTGTTGTTTTTATTTCCAGTACATTGACTACGTTAGAGATCAGATAGAGACAGAGCAACATGCGTCATAATCTAAAAACCAGGTAGCTTCCCACAATACAAAGTCAATGGAGAGCGTTGGACTGTTTTTCCACCCAGAGTGAGCGTGGCTTAAATGCGCTATAGTTTACGCAAGATTCACTGTTTATATGAGATGTGTTTAGATGTGTTTTTGCGGTGCATTGTGGGATTGAATGAGTGCACTCAAGAACGTCCACTATGGTCTCGAACACCAATAAAAATGTCTGTCACCTCAAATAGTGCCCTATTTGAGGGTATAGGGGGCGATTTCGGATACAGCCTAGATCTTGCAGCAACTGTTTGCATTGTGTGGCAAATTCAAACACTTCTTACAGGATCTGGCAGCACTGTGCAGTAACAGTGTCGCAAAATCAACTTGGCTCCCGAGTAAAGCTGTTTTGATCTCGGACAAGTTTGTTTGCTTTGCGGTCCGAGCTGATAAATGGTCCGCACTGCGCAGCTTAAAGGGATGGTTCGGAGTAGAATTGACTTCATTGCTATGCACTCCGAAGCCCATGTAAATACCCCATCCGAAGTTTTTTTTTACCTTAGTCAAACATTTATGGAGATATTAGAGTTTTTCGAATTGCTTGTTACAGGAGTGAATGGTACATGTGATGTATCTCGTAAATTGCATCACTAAACGTGCAAGTAATCTTACCAAACTTGTACAGTAGTGTAAATAGGTTATGTACTCACAAAACGCTGCAACAGAACATTTGTAAGTCCACCATGAGTGTTTTAAAAACACGTTTTACCCGAGAACTACTAGTCTCAAAAACTACAAATGGCGACACGTCGACGTCACTTCCCTGGTTTGAAAAAAGCACGTAAAAGTCCTCCTACAAGTTGACATGCACACAGATGTAGTAGGTGGACTTTTACGTGCTTTTTCAAACCAGGGAAGTGACGTCGACTCCATAAATGTTCGACTAAGGTAAAAAAAAAACTTTGGATGGGGTATTTACATGGGCTTCGGAGTGCATAGCAATGAAGTCAATTCTACTCCGAACCATCCCTTTAAACGTAACGTAGCTTAGTTTTCTCGTTTGTTGTTAGATGTTTCTCAGAGCCGCTTATGAGTTGAACAACGCAGTGGTCGCCCTGAGAGAGCAGATGGCTCTGCATGCTTTCAAATCGCTCTCGCAGTACTTGGATGTCATACGCTGATCGTCTGCGCGGTGCCGGTTATAGTGCAACACATTTATACTGTTGGAATAAAAGCGGTAACTTCTCCTCACCACCTCTTAAGAAAAGTAAAATAATTAAATAGAAATCGATTCTGAGGTAAGCCAATCGATTTTTAAATCGTTTCATAAGGAATCACGATAGTTAGGTGAATCATTTTTTCTTCTCCCACCCCTAATGAATAATCAGGGTATTTTGAGAAAAGAAATGTCACAAAAGGTCACAGTAATATATTAAAGAAACACACTTTTTCCTGGAAGAGCAGCCAACCGTGGGTCTGTAGGTATCGATTGACTGAGGAGGGGTGAACGTGGGCCTTTCCCTGAGCCGTCTCTACCACACACACCACCCGCTCCTGAATGTCCAGAGAGGGAGTGCAGAGGATACGGCCCACGCTGTCATACAGACCCGCAGTCAACACGGCTTTGAGAACAGAGACGTCCTGCTTGGAGAGCGAGCCGAGGGCTTTGGGTTCAGCGCTGGGCCGAGAGCGAGGAGTTCGACCGGTCTTGGAGGCAACGAAACCGGCCTGCCCCACCATCCGAATGAGCTCCTGCTTCACATCCTGAGGAAGAAGTTAAATACCAAATGGTTATGGATGAGTTTAATGTATTGCCTCTATGAAAAATAAACATACATTACCAGTAAAAAGTTTTTGAAGGTTTTTAATGTTTTTTTTTTTAAAGACTCCAATTTATTTGATCGAAAACACAGCAAAACAGTCATATTTTACATTTTAAAATATATTCAAATAGAGAACAGTTATTTTAAATAGTACAAATATTTCAAAATTTTACTGTTTTTGCTTAGCCTGGCTAACGCCAGACCACGTTATGACTTCGTCATGATTCGTGGTCTGGGAACCACATGTTCATTTTCTCGTATTTGAGGCGTGGTTTATGAATGCCCAGAGCCGTTTATTGGGCGCTACGAATGTCTATCAAATGCGTCTGTGCGTAGCTCATAGCCAATCGTTTCAATCATACCGGATGACGTATACAGAGCGATGGTTTAACGGCAAAAGTTGCTCTTTTTTCAAAATAAACTTGCGTTCTAAACTACTTAGAACACTATCTAATGGGCCGTTCACATGTCGCGTCTTTTGCGCGCTAAAGTTCGTTATTTCAAACGTAGACGCGCGGTATGCGTGCGCATAATGGAAGCGACGCGGTTGCGACGCGCTCGCGTTTTCCATGCGCAAGCTACAGAGCGGTTTGGAAAGGAGAAAGCGACGCGCCTAGCGTTTTCCACGCGTTTTTAGGCGCGACATGTGAACGGCTGCATCGAATGATAACTTTCTGCCATGCTGGATCCATAGTTATAAACAAACTGCTTCGGTGAGTCGCATAGAAGGCGTCATCGTCTTGCTGCTCCCTCCCCGTTCTGTGATTGGTTCCCTATCTGAGGTGAAAATTTGGTCCATGGTTTCCATGCTACCTTCCAGCGTGAATAAAATCGCGCTGCGCGGAAGGCAGCATGGGGACACCCAGGCTAGTTTTAGCTGTACTTTGGATAAAAAAAATGCTGAGCAGAAGAAACTTTAAAAAAAAAAAAAAATTAATCTTACTGTTCAAAAACTTTTGACTGGTAGTGTAAATTTACTTGAACACACCTCAGTTTATGAATTAAATGTTATTTATTCAATAAATTGTGATATTTCTGTGACAGATAAAAAAATTACAAGGTGTATCTAAGATTATAAAAAAGACTCAATTTTGTTTTCATTTTATTAGTATTTAGAAAAATCTGAAAATTTGTCAGTGTGGTGTACCCAATTTTTAAACACAATACAGGAAATAATATCACATACTTTTGACATATTTCTGAACAATTTTTGCAAAAAATAAAAAAAGTGTTTTCAAGGTCTAAGGAAAAAAATGTTTTTTTCACTTGATGGATAAACTTAATCTAAAAATTTATGAAGATTGTTTTAGTTAATTGAAATAAAGCTGAAATAAAATAAAATATAATTAATAGATGAAGATAAAACAAACTATTAACTAAACTACTAAACTAACCAAGTATACTTTTAAATAATTGAATAGTAAATAAATAGATATAAATTAGGAAAAATAATACATTTTTTGGTTAGGGTTAGGTTAAGTAAAACAAAAACATGCACAGACAAATCCAAATTACACCCTGCGGCTCGTGACGATACATTGACGTCCTAAGACACAAAACGATCGTTTTTTGCGAGAAACTGAACAGTATTTATATATATTTTTTTTTTACCTTTGATACACAGCCACGTCCATCTGTCATGAGCACGAGCTTTTCATCCGGCTCGTTACACACGTACGCGCTAGTATACGCAAACGCCGTAAGGGGAAATCGGTGAAAAGTCCCGGATGAGTTTGCGCAAGCAAACATAATCTTTTAGCTTTAAATCGGTTTGAACAATCAGGATAAGCGCAAGTAATTACCATTTTGAATAGCTGCTATACCCACAGTCTCTGTGCACTGTGTAAACAATGAGTGTTGTATTCATGCGACAGATCTCTTCCGGCGTTTGCGTATTCTACGCCAGAGCGCGTTCACATGTCACGAGCCGGATGATGAGCTCGTGCTCAGGCCAGATGGACGTGGCTGTGTATCAAAGGTAAAAAATGATATAAATACTGTTCAGTTTCTCGCAAAAACCGATTGTTTCGTGTCTTAGGACATCAATGTATCGTCACGAGCCGCAGGGTGTAATTTGGATTTGACTGTGCATGATTTTGTTTACTTTTAAAGGTTTGGTGCCCATCCAATGCCATTATATGACTGACAGACTGCACCGCTTTGAGTTAAAAATCTTTGTTTGTGTTCTGCTGAAGAAACAAAGTCACCTACATTTTGAATGCCTTGAGGGTAGGCAAATAAACATAGAATTAGCATTTTTGGGTGAACTATCCCTTTAAAATGAACATTTTCAATTCCATTCACAAACACAGCTCAGCTGCAGGTTCTAGCAGACCAGCCGTTTATTTATCAGATCATCATGACTCTGCTAATGAATCAGCAAGTGTGTCAGGAGCTGTAAGGAGGATGTCACCTCAATGGTCATGAGAGCGGTCCGGTTCAAGAAGTGTCTCCGGCAGTAGGCCATCTCAGTACGCGTTCCCTCACTCTGTGAGCTCTTCCACCTGTCAACAAGTAACTTCATTACTATCATTACACTTCGTCACATACTGCCATACAGTACTGTTTTTTTTTAAACACATCTGATTACCCAAGATAAGCATTGTAGATGGTCATGTGATCTGAGTTTGCGACCGCTAGAGCAGATTTCGCCAGGTTGGCCTCCTCCTTCCTGCTCATAGGAGTAAGAAAAGGCGACTTCTCAGACATGGCTGCTGCAATGATAGCCTGAATATTAAAATAAAACAAACAAAATTGAGCTTTTTTGTTCAACACATCTTTCAATAATGTGTTACACAGAAGAAAGGTAGTCGGACATGCTTGGAATGACATGTGGGAGATGACAAGAGAAATGATGACAGGAATTGTGTAGCATGCTGTGAAAATGCTCACAATGGGTTCCAGGCAGCCAAAAATGGCACCGAAGATGAGCATTTTGCCGATCTTGACGTTAACAGGAAGGGCGGCCAAGTGGTGGCCGAGTGGTGTTAAGGTGTAGCTGTCTTGCTGACAGGCGCCGATCTTCCTCAACAGACTGACAGCGTTACACACAGCCTGCTGCTGAGGCGCGTCGAGAGCTCGACACAGGAAATCCTCTGGAGAACCATATTCACACTTCTGTTTCCACACACAGAGAGGTGACAGAAGTCAGTCTATTAACTAATATAAAAAAATTTACCACTTTATGTACCGTTTAAAAGTCTGAGGTCAGACCTTCTTGAAATAAACTATTTAAATTGACAGAAAATGCTTTAATAATATTGTAAATGCTGTTCTTTCGAACTTTCTATTTATCAAATAATCCTGATCTTTCACAAATATGGAACAACTGTTTTTAACATTGATAATAATCAGAAATGTTTCTTGAGCAGTAAATCAACATATTAGCAAGATTTCTGAAAGATCACGTGACACTGAAAACTGGAGTAATGATCGAAAATTCAATAAATTGTGACCCTGGAGCACAAAACCAGTCTTAAGTAGCACGGGTATATTTGTAGCAATAGCCAAAAATACATTGTATGGGTTAAAATTATCGATTTATGCCAAAATCATGTTTCATGAAGTAGGGATGCTCATTTCGGTTAATTTTCCTGACCGACAACCGCTGCTCGTTATCCGAACATTAACCGTTAACTGATAAAATTAGAATAATAAATTAGTTTAAAATAAAAATAGAATGCACGAGTATCTGTGATAATACATTAAAAATACAAACAAATGTTTTATTTTAACGTGCAAACAGCAGCATACAGAGCAACAACAAAAACTGTATTGACATAATAAATTATCACGCATCAGCAGCGGTTCTGAGAACAGAGAAAATCTGAATGAAAAAAAAAAAGATTTATATAAATAGGCCTACACTAAATAGGTATAAATTAAATAACTACCTAATAAAGATGACAAAACTAAAACACACTGAATCCTTTTATGCGCTTTGAAGAACTGTACCGGTATTCTTCTCGTCGGACATAAAAATATATAGCAGGCCAGCCAATACCTCAGTGTGCCTAGTTTTTAACATGTCCACATGCTGTACGGATAGGCAGGACCGCTGCCTGTTAACTCTTAGATCCGCGAAAAAAACACCATCACAAAAACCCTTTCAATTTGCGGTTCGGGACTTCTATCCACTGTCATATGCGTGTGGAGAAGCGCGTGTTTTACAGCGTTCAGCAATAGCCAATCACAGACATGTATGTTGATTTGATTATCACTGTGGCCAATCACAGGAGGCTATGTTACAATCCACTCACCAACCAAAGTGCCGGTTTCAGTTTTGCTGACTTCTACACTTTCGCGAACTCTCTTATTAAAACAAAGAAAGTGTTGGCATTATATAAATAAGAGATTACTTGTGCAGTGTAAAGGTTATATTATTACTTTTTAATAACTTTATGAGATTGCGATGAACTACTCTAGGATGAGTGATAGCTTTCCAGTGATTGTAACGGGAGCGCCTATTGCGCACTTTCTAGACTATAATTCATTCAGAATTTGAACACATTCACTCACGGATTCACTCTCTGATAACCCAATAACGCCACTTGCCATTGAGTTGCATATACTACATCTGTTTACTTAAGTAAAGGTGAAGCAAAATATGTCTGTACAGCCACACTGCGCGTGAGTAAACGGATAACTTACAGATAGCATTATTTCTTTCACCATGCAGCAAACGTAAAAAAAAAAAAAAAAAGAATAGAAAAAAAACCCTTTTAAACCGTTTAACTGATAGTAATAATCGGTTAAAATTCTTACTGTCGGTTAACGGTTAAACGGTCAATATGAGCATCCCTATCATGAAGATATTTTGTACATTTCTAACCGTAAATATATCAAAACTTAATTTTTGATTAGTAATATGCATTGCAAAGAATTTAATTTGGACAACTTTAAAGGCGATTTTCTCAATATTTAGATTTTTTTGCCCCCCAGAATTTCAAAAATTGAGCCTTATGTCTGGTTCTGTGGTCCAGGGTCACAATTACATTTTGAAATATAGTCAAATAGAAAACAGTTGTTTTAAATTGTAATAATATTTGACAATATTACTGTTTTTTTTATCAAATATATACACAGCTCCGGCGAGACTTCTTGCAAAAACACTAACATATTTTATCAACTACAAACTTTAAGAGTAATGTTGGTAAAGTTGGTACTTAACATAATATGAAGGCAAAGCTCTTCCAAAGGCACTCTGAGAATCTCAGGAATGGAGTAGTCAATGAAGCTATTAAATCTGTTGTGGGAAAAATGGACGCGGTATTACAATACATACATTAAACATATAAATCAGAATTTTGAGATTAACACATTTTAGAATGTTAGTTTTACTATTTTTCTTCAGGTATTATGTAGCACTTTTGAGTGCGTTTCCATCAATCCCAATAAAAAAACTTCAGAATAAGGACACATTAACAAAAAACAACAACATTTGATTTTAAAGGAGAAGTTCGCTTCCAGAACAACAATGTACAGATAATTTGTTCGACCCCTTGTCATCCAAGATGTTCATGTCTTTCTTTCTTTAGTCGTAAAGTAATTGTTTTTTTGAGGAAAACATTTCAGGATTTCTCTCCATATAATGGACTTCTATGGTGCCCCGAGTTTGAACTTCCAAAATGCAGCTTCAAAGAGCTCTAAATGATCCCAGCTGAGAAAGAAGTGTCTTATCTAGTAAAATGATTGTTTATTCATCTTGTCTAGCTCTGCATGTACTCTGTGTATTCCGGTTCAGGACAGTTAGGGTATGTTGAAAAACTCCCATCTTATTTTCTCCTCCAACTTCAAATTCATCTCTGCAGAAATACCAACCAAGTGTTTACAAAGTGAACGTGCAAAGAAGATTAAATGTCCTTTACAAAAAAAAAGAAGAAAAAAAAAGTAAAAAGTTTGAAGTTGGAGGAGAAAACGAGATGGGAGTTTTTCAAAATACCCTAACTGTCTTCAACCGGAACACACAAGACGAGCATTTGAGGTTAAAAAAGTATATAAAACGTATCGTTTCACTAGATAAGATCCTTTTTCCTTGGAATCATTTGGTGCCCTTTGAAGCTGCATTTAAACTGCATTCTTGAAGTACAAATTTGCAGGCACCATAGAAGTCCATTATATGGAGGGAAAATCCTGAAATGTTTTCTTTAAAAACATAATTTCTTTACGACTGAAGAAAGAAAGACATGAACATCTTGGATGACAAGGGGGTGAGTTAAATATCTGTAAATTTTTGTTCTGAAAGTGAACTTCTCCTTTAAAAACATATTAGTAAATGTTAAAATTGACAAACTAATACTAAAATGCTTTAGAAATGTTTTTCACCATTAGTTCACTTTAAATAATGCAGGTAAAAGTTTACCCAAAATGTCATTAATTACTCACTCTCATGTTGTTCCAAACCCGTAAGACCTTTGTTCATCTTCGGAAAACAAATTAAAATATAGTTAAAGGAACACTCCTCTTTTTTTTTTTTTTGGAAATAGGCTCATTCTCCAACTCCCCCCGAGTTAATAAGTTGAGTTTTACCGTTTTGAAATCCATCCAGCTGTTCTCCTGTTCTGGCGATATCACTTTTAGCATAGCTTAGCATAGATCATTGAATCCTATTAGACCAATAGCATCGCGTTCAAAAATGACCAACGAGTTTAAAACTTGTCTCTTCTGTAGTTATATCGTGTACTAATACAGGCGGAAAATCTTATCGACCACCGATATTAGTACACGATATAACTACAGAAGAGTCAAGTTTTAAATAGGACAAATACCGAAACTCGTTGGTCATTTTTGAACGCGATGCTTTTGGTCTAATAGGATTCAATGAACTATGCTAAGCTATGCTAAAAGTGATATCGCAGAACAGGAGAACGGCTGAATGGATTTCAAAACGGTAAAAATCAACTTATTAACTCGGGGGAGTTTGAGAATGAGCCTATTTCCAAAAAAGTGGAGTGTTCCTTTAAAATTATGGTTTTCTTTAGACAGTAATATAACTACCACATTCAAGGCCTAGAAAGGTAGTAAGGTCGTTGTTAAAACAGTCCATCAAAATGTGACATCAGTGGTTCAACCTTAATGTTATGAAGCTACAAGAATTCGTTTTGTGTGCAAAAAAATAATAATAATAAAATAATGACTTTATTCAACAATTTCTTCTCCTCCATGTCAGTCGTCTTCCGTAAAGCCATTATTTTTGGATATTTTGCTCACAAAAAGCATTCTCGTAGCTTCATAACACCTAGGTTAAACTACTGATGTCACATAAACTATTTTATCAATGTCCTTACTACTTTTCTTGGCCTTGAACATGGTAGTTGTGTTGCTGTCTATGAAGTTCCGAAGATAAACATAGGTCTTACAGGTTTGAAACAACTTGAGGGTAATTAATTACAGAATTTTCATTTTGGGTGAACTATCCTTTTAACTAATAACAAGTAAAAACATTTTGTGAATTGTTACCGAAATAACTCAATTTTGATATGAATGTACTCTTTCTATAATGTCTTTGGTTGCGTATCGCCAAAGAAAACCGACCACCAAATGAAAGGTTACCACTGTATGTACCACAATCTGTAAAGTACCTCAGTGGCGTTGTACCTGAATTTAGGGTAAAGGCGGAAACAGAAGCCCGCTCGAACACGTCCTGCCCTCCCCTGCCTCTGCAGAGCGCTGGCTTTACTCACAAACGTCTCCACCAGAGAGCTCATCTGACTGCCTTCATGATACCTGAAACCACAAACAGAAGATAAGCGCTAACATTCAAAACCATTAGATCATAGACAAATAGTACATCAGATATGTTCCGGTCTGGCTCACCGGTTCTCTTTTGTTTTTCCTGTGTCGATGACAAAGACCACGTCAGGAATGGTGACGCCAGTCTCAGCGATGTTTGTTGACAGAACGATCTTAAAGAGAATATGAAGACGTGAGAATGGTATATACAGTACATAGTATATACTGTATTGCAAAAATAGTAAGAGTAGTATGTAGTTTGCCCAACCAAAAATTTTAATTGTCATCATTTACTCACCCTCATATTGTTTCAAATCTGAGTTTCTTTCTTGTGTTGAACATAGAAGATATTTTGAAGAATGCTGGTAATCAAACATATCCATAGTATTTCTTTCCCTACTATGGAAGTCAATGGGAACCAACAATGTTTGGTTCCTTTAAAATATCTTCTTTTGCGTTCAACATAATAAAGAAACTCATACAGGTTTGGAACGACATGATGGTGAATCCATTTTTGGGTGAACTATCCCTTTAACACATTAATATATTATATACTGCAGTACCTTTCTCACTCCAGGTGGGGGCACTGTAAACGCAGCAGACTGGTCCTGAGATGACAGCGTGGAGTGGAGGGCGATCAGCTTGTATCTAGATGCAAACAAACAGTGTTAAATACAAAATAACTAGGAAAAAAATCTTGTATTGCCATGTTGAATTTTGAATATTGAACAACAAAAAAGATCAAATATTTATTTTCAAAGTTTTGCCAGCGAAATAGGTTAAATGGACTGTATTTCTTTCCTTCAAAGCTTTGTTTTTGTTCATGTCGAATGAAATATAGCATCTTCGCTGACTAATATCTAAAGTTAAAGGAATAGTTGACCTAAAAATGAAAACATGTAGATGAATTTATTTCTTAATCAGAACAGATTTGAACCTTTGCGGTGAATGGGTGCCACCATAATGAGAGTCCAAACAGCTGATTAAAAACATCACAATAATCCACAAGTAATCTACATGACTCAGTTAACATCTTGTGAAGTGAAATCTGCGTGTATATAAGAAACAAATGCATCATTAAGTAGTTTTAACGTTAAACCATTAGTTTTGACCAAAAAACTGTGAAAATCCAATGAAAATGTTGATTAGCTGTTGTCCTCTCACATCTACACCCACCAACATATTTGTTTAGAACTATTTTCACTTGTAAACAGTGTTTGATATGTGCATGTTTCTCTCCTAAAACAGATGAGACGACTTTTTCAATTAAGAAAGCAATATTTTGAGACGGTTGGAAGCTAAAAACGTCTTAATGATGGATTTGTTTCTCTTTTGCTTCACAAGATGTTTATTGGTTGAATGGAGTGCTGTGGATTACTGTGATGTTTTTATCTGCTGTTTGGACTCATTCTGATGGCACCCATTTACTGCAGATCCATTGGTGAGCAAGTGATGTAATGCTACATTTCTCCAAATCTGCCTCCATGAAGAAACAAACTCATCTACATGTTAAGAGTAAACTATTCCTTTAAAAGTAAATTTAGGCTGGACTTACCTGTTCTTTGAGCTGAACCTCTTGTCGGTTGTCAGTAGATCATACAGCTGATGAATATGAGCCAGGCCTGGGAGGAAGATCAAGACTGCACCGTCCACATCCCGAAACTGAGGTGATTTATCTGAGGAAAAGCGCCAGAGCTACTTTAATAATTCATAAAACCATTAATGAGAACATTACTCTGAGGAAAATATAAGTGCTGTTTGCATTAGCAAATAATACAGTATGGATCCTAATGAGGTGCATATCATTGCAGACTTTGTGTTATAGTAGAGTATGTGTGTTTTATTACCCAGGTACTCAATTAGGTCTAATACCAGGTCCATATTTATCTTATTGGGGTTCATATACTGCAGGACTTTTCGCGTCCGGCTGCTGAAATGATCCAGCTCAGGGCCCAGATCCCAGCCTGAGCCAGAGTCCCTCACGATCATCTCCTGAACATAATATAAGACAAACATTTACAAAACAATACATATCTACAATAACGTAAGATATAGATAGACAGATTCTTCTGGAATTGATGAAATTAAAGTCCCAACCTGGTGCTGAAGAGTCTTTCCCCCTTTCTGTGTGATGTTGATGTTGACCTCCTCTTCCTCCTCCACAAACTTCTGACTGTACTCAGAGTCCTGCTCCAGAACATAACCTGTCTCCTCCACAATATCCTCCAGGTGAAACACCTACCACCACAGTTTGTAAGTTTATCACATAAGTTAAATTACACATACAATAATTCCATGAAAATACTGATACGAGTACAGTTGAAGTTAAAAGTTTACATACACCTTGCAGAATCTGCTAAATGATAATTATTTTAGAAAAATAATAGGGATCATAAATGAATGTTACTTTTTATTTAGTACTGAATTGAATAAGATATTTTACATAAAAGGCGTTTACATACAGTCCATTAGAGAAATAGTTGAATTTATAAAAATGACCCCGTTTTTTTGTCCTTCCGATCCCACAAATTCTTTGGGTTTTCAGCATTTTTGTGTATTTGAACCCTTTTCAATAATGACTGTGTGATTTTGAGATCCATCTTTTCACTCGGAGTACAGCTGAGGGACTCAAATGCAACTATTACAGAAGAATCAAATTTTCACTGAAGCTTCAGAAGAAAAAAACAATGCATTAAGAGTCGGGGTGAAAACTTAAAAAAAAAAAAAAAAATGTGAATATTTTCTAATTATGCCTAAAAATTATGTTTTTTATATTTAGTACTGCCCTCCAGAAGCTACAGAAGATACTTACATGTTTCCCAAAAGACAAAATAAGTTAAATTTACCCTGATCTTCAAATTCAAAAAGTTTTGGTTCCCTGGATCTTCAAAAAGTTCCCCAGATCTTAATGCATTGTTTTTCCTTCTGGAGCATCAGTGAGTGTTTGAACCTTCTGTAATAGTTGCATATGAGTCCCTCAGTTGTCCTCAGTGTGGAAAAAATGGATCTCAAAATCAGACAGTCATTGTTGGAAAGGGTTCAAATGCACAAAAATGGTGAAAACCCAAAGAATTTGTGGGATCGGAAGGACAAAAAAACGGGGTCATTTTTATAAATTCAAGAATCTGTGGGACCTGAAGGATTTTTCTGAAGAACAGCAGGCAGTTTAACTGTTCAGGACAAACAAGGGACTTGTGAACAACTATCAATAAACAAACAAAAAACACATCTGTGGATCATTCAGGTAACTACACAGTATTAAGAATCAAGGGGATGTAAATTCATAAATTCAAGAATAATTTTCTCTTGTGGACTGTATGTAAACATCTATTACATGAAATATCTTATTCAGGTCAGTACTAAATAAAAAATAACATGCATTTTGTGTGATCCCTCTTATTTTGGTCAAATAATTAACATTTTGCAGATTCTGCAAGGTGTATGTAAACTTTTAATAAGATTTATATTTGTATATTTTCTTGCCTCCACAGGGAAAGTTCTGCCAGGTATGGTGACCACAGGACAACGGTTGAAATAGTTGGCAAACTTTTGACAGTCGACTGTAGCGCTCATCAAGATCAATCGCAGATCTGAACTCTTATGAACCACTTCTTTTAGTATGGTGAGAAGGAAATCTGACTGGACGCTTCTCTCATGAACCTACAATATTGAGACAATTTAGAGGTCATACATACAGCTTTAAGTGCTCACTGTAGGTGTATTCGTAGATAAATGTGAGCATCACCTCGTCCACGATGATGTGTGTGAGGGAGCTGAGGTGCCGGTCTTGCTGTAGTTTGCGCAGCAGAACTCCAGTGGTGCAGTACAGCAGTCGTGTGGCTTCTCCAGAGCGGTTCTCCATACGGATTTGGTATCCACACAGTGAACTCTGCAATGCAAATATTTCATGATATCATTACTATGGTGGGTCTGCTGCAAACTACCATTACATGACTTTTATAGTAGTTCTTTTAACTTATTTTGCACGTCATGTTCTTAGAAATGGTTTTGAAAAAACCTTATAGAAAAATATTAATTTATGAACCTATAATTGACTTTTTTTTTTTTTGTTGGTCATGTCATGACTTTGATTTGGTGGATAAAAGTTTTTTCTTTGTGTGTAAGAAAGTTTATAGTAGTAGTAAAGAAGTAGTAAAAAAAAAAAAAAAAGCTAAAAACCAAGTAAAACCTGTTGATTTAGAAACAAAAACAGCTAAAACCAATTTAAACCAGCTGATTTAGCAAAAAAAGAGGCAAAAAAACAGCTAAAACCTGTGGATTTAACAACAACAACAAAAAAAAATAAAAAACAACAAAAAATAAAATAAAAAATAAAACCAGTTGATGATGAACAAAAACAGCTAAAAACAGCTGATTTAGAAAAACCAGCTAAAAACCAGCTGATTTACCAAAAAAGAGCCAAAAAACAGCTACAAACCAGGTAATTTAGCTAAAAAGAACCAAAAAAAAGCTAAAAACAGTTAAAAACCAGTTGATTTAGGGGAAAAAAACACCTAAAAACTGTCTAAACCTGCTAAAAACTGTGGATTTAACATAAAACCAGCTAAAACCAGCTGATTTAACAATAAAAGAGTGCTGGGAGACCAGCTGGAACAGCTAGCTAAACCAGCTACTTCCAGCTTAAACCAGCTAAATCAGCCAACCAGCCTAGGCTGGTTTTAGCTGTTTTTCTTTTTTTAGCAGGGTTACCTGGTTTTTAGCCGTTTTTTGCTAAATCTGCAGGTAAATTAGCATTTTTTTTGCAGTTTTATCTAAATCAACTAGTTTTAGCTGGTTTTTGGCCTTTTGCTAAATCATCTGGTTTTGTAGCTGTTTTTTTGCTCTTTTCTGGTAAATCAGCTTGTTTTAGCTGATTTAAGCTGGAAATAGCTATTCAGGCTGGTTTAGCTAGTTGTTCCAGCTGGTCTCTCAGCCCTGACCAGCTAAGGAATGGGCCAAAACCCCTCTAAAACCAGCTAAAAGAGCTAAAAGCTAGCTAAACTCTAGCTAAAATAATAAAAAAGAGCCAAAAAAAAAAAAACCCAAGCTAAACACAGTTAATTTTAACAAAAAAAAAAAAAAAACAGCTAAAAATAAGCTAAACCAGTTGAAAACACAGCCAAAAAAGCCAAAACCAACTGATTTCACAAAAAAATGGCCAAAAACCAGCTAAACCAGTTGATTTAGATAAAGAGGCTAAAAACAAATGATTTACCAAAAACAGCTAAAAAAAACAGCTAAAAACAGTTGATTTAGCAAAAAACAAACAAACAGCTAAACCAGCTAAAATGTGTGGATTTAACAACAACAGCTAAAAACCAGGTAAAACCCAATAGATTCAGAAAAAAAAAACAGGTAAAAACAACTGATTTAGCAAAAACAGCTAAAAACTAGCTAAAAACAGTTGATTTAGCAAAAAACACCTAAAAAAACAGCTAAACCAGCTAACACCTGTGGATTTAACAAATACAGGTAAAACCCAATTGATTTTGGGAAAAAAACCCAGCTGATTTTAGTCTAAGAATAATAATAAGTTTAAATAGCATATCAGTAAATTGGCTTTTTCAAGCCAACTTAATGAATAGATTCAGACAAAAGCAATAAGCATATCCACGGAGCCATTTAATAAAATTATGGCTTAATAATAAAAGTAGTAGTGTACAATACAAATCAAAAATTAATAATTCTTAACTTTTGATTAATGCAAAAAAGATAGAAATTAAAACTGTGCACACTTCAGCCGAAATGCATCAGTTTGAATTTTTATGTGATTTGAGATGGCCAGAATGTAAATAAAGGCCTTTTAACTTTTTGGACCAGAAGAAGAGGCTTGGATTTCTCTTTATTTTTTGCATTGGTTGCTTTAACCCCAACCAAAGAGCACCTTCTGGGACCACTTCACAAGGTCCTCAATCAGCAAGTAGCGCTTCAAGATGTCTCCTTTGATTACTTAACTTTTGATATTTACTTAAAAAAAATACATGTATTCTTCTCTTTCCACCTAAGAGACAAAAAAACAAACACTTTTTTGAGCCTTAAAGGGTGTTAATATAGTAAGCCTCTTGTGTCTCTTTTGTGCTTATCATTCCAGAGGTTTGACCACTATAGTGCATACCACCTCACTTATTACAATGAACACCACTAAAAGCAAGGTATATGCTTTTCCACATAAACTGTTTCACAAGTTAACTTCCTGAGATCTAACCTTGCTTCCCGGTCCGTCCTCGCTCCCCAACTCCTGCGACACCCTGCTGGCCAGACTCATGGCTGAAATTCTCCTGGGCTGCGTCACCACCACATTGCAAGGCTGCGCGGACTCCCCATTTGCCAGGAGCTCCTCCAGGATGAACTGAGGAATCTGTGTGCTCTTCCCGCTTCCCGTCTCCCCAGCGATCACCAGAACACGATGGCGCCGCAGAGCCTCGAGTACCTGCTGACGGTGCTGGAAAACAGGCAGCTGCTCCCTCTCGACCAGCAGCCTGCGAGCCAGAGCCGAGCTCCGCAGGTTGAGGAGCAGCCTCCGAGATGCCTCCTCCGCCACGAGGCCTCCTCCGCGCTGGGGCTCATGGGCCTCCTGGGTGTCCAGGTTCTCCCAGGAGTCTTCTGGTTCAGAGTCTTGAAGATGTTCCTGCAGCTCGGTCTGTGGTTGGAGGGCCTGCTGCTGTTTGAGGCGGGTGAGCAGACGAGCGATGAACTGGTCACGTGGTTTGTTGATGGCGGAGCGGGTTTCCTCCTCTTCTTTTTGCTCGCTGTCTCGCCACTCAAGCCACAAGTCACGGTAGGTGGGCGGCAGAAGCTGATGCACTGACTAACGGAGATCAGGATGGATAAAATTAATAAAATACATAAAGGAAGTAACTATTTGTTTATTATATGAAACTCACCTGTCCTTTGACTAGGGTATAAAGGGCAAGCGTGGCTCCTAAGTGTTGGGCCTGCATGCCATCTTCAGTCAGGATAGTGGGACAGACCTCTAAAACATCATTAGGCCTCTGAACACGAACTCTGATGACAATGACACATAATCAGACACTCAAAACTGCATTCAGTATTCAAAAATCAAGATGCAATTTTAATGCGACATACTTGCATTTCCAGTATCTCCCAACTGCAACTTTATTGAAGGATGGCGGAGGGCTTTTCGGGAGGTTCTTCCTGACCCAGTCAATCAGAAATTGTTTTGGTGACTTGCCAGTCCAGCTTCTTGATGTGTAGTCAAAGTTACGAATGTCTTTAGGCTCTTTCTTCTTTTTCTCAGCTAGAGCATCATCAATGGCAAGATTGACATGGTTAAAAATCACTGTCAGATACCAAAAAAAAAAAAAAAAAAAAAAATTCCTATCGGGCAACAAACTAAATGGGCACATATCAAATCAAATAAATAAGATAAAATAAAATGAAATAAAATAAAATAACATTGAATAAAATGAAATAAAACAAAATAAAATAAATAACATGAAATTACATAAAATAACAAAATAAAATAAGATAAAAAATAAAATGAAACAACAAAACAAAATAAAATAAAGTCAAATAAATAACATAAAAAATAAAATTATGAAACAAAATAAAATAACAAAAATAAAACAACATAAAATACATGAAATAAAATGAGATAAAACATAACATGAAATGATAAAAAAAACATAAAAACCATGAAATAAAACAACATAAAATAAAAAAATAAAATAACATGAAATAATAAAATAAAATAACATTTAATAAAATAAAATATAACATGAAATAAAAATTAAATAACATGAAATATCATGAAATAAAATTAAATAAAACAAAATCCAATAAATAAAATGAAATAAAATGTGTAAAATTACATAAAATAACTATATAAAATAAGATAACATGAAAAAAAAATAACATGAAATAAAATAAAACAACAAAATAAAAATGAAATAAATTAAAATAACATGCAATAACATAAAATTTATTAAAATAAAATATAACTAAATATAAATACAACATAACATTAAATATCACAAAATAAAAAAAACATTAATTAAAAATAAAATGAAATAAAGCAACATGAAACAAAAAAATTAAACACATAGCATGACATAGCATAAAATAACCAAAATGAAACAAAACAACAAATAAAGTTAAAGAAAAATGAAATATTCAAATAACAACAAACACACTAAAATAACAAACTAAAATTATGTAAAATAACATTAAACAAATAAAAGTAAAATATCACAATATAACAAAACATAATATAGCATAACAACAAAAACAGAATATAAAAATACATTAAAAGTAACAACAATATAAAGTACCAAAATAAAATATACATAAAACCCATAATATAGAATAAAAAAAAAATCATATTAAAAATATAATAAAAAAAAACATAAACAAGTGTATAAAAACGTATAAAACAAATAACATAATGTCAACTCAAAATAACAGCATAAAGTTTAAATAATAAAGTCAAACTTTTAAATAACTGAATAAAATAAAAAATAATAACATAAAACAAAGTCATGCAAAATAACAATATACCACAAACATAGCATAAAATAAAGCAAAACTAAAAAGGAACATGATTAAAAAATAAATAAATAATAAAACAAACAACACTTTTCTTACATTTTTCTACTGGCGGTGTGTCTGCTTGCTCAAAGAGGTTGAAGTTGAGTTCCTCCTTGCCATCAGTGAGCGGAACTGGCTTCTTTTCCTCTTTAGGAGTGTCTTTAACTTTGATAGCTGAGTTAAACATTGGATGACTCTCCAAAGACTTCATTTCTGTAATGGAAACAAACACAAACTAATGGTAAGATTTCCTCCCATTCTTCACAATGTACAAATATCCTAAAAGAGGTAGAGACCTTGCTGGATGACTCTGATTCGATCTTGTGCCGTCCTCTGCCCCACTTTGTCTTTCTTGGCTTTCGATTCTGCAGCCATCTCCTTGGCATCATACAGCTGAGCAGTCAGCAGCAGGTATCTGTCATTCTGCAGGAAGAGGATAAAATCTTATAGGAAGCTGTTGATGTAATAGTTGCATAATATGAAAACAAGACTGAGTTAAACTCACAGGATCAAACTTCTCCTCCAGCTCTGGGTTAAACACACTTGAGTCTTGGTTTTCATCTTCTTCACTGCTCTGATCTTCAGACTGTTCGGCATAGCGCAGAATCCATTCCTTCATACTGCCACCATTGTCTTTTACAGAAGTCTGTCATTAAATAAAATGTTTTTGAGCTTTTTTTAATCTCAAAACGTTAAATGACTACTAAACTAAAAAATTTAAATTTGCTGAAACCTAGGGCTGTCACGATTCGTTGATTCTAATCGACTATTCGATTTTAAAAAATCCTCGATTTCATTTTGCCCACGTCGACTAACCGGCAAAATACCGGAAGTGGTGAATTTCACAGACAAGAATCCATAAAACAAATTGACCATATGCACGGACCATTCTTTTGAACTTCCGCATAATGATAGATAAAAATGACATGAAATTACCCATATAACCAAAAGATGTCAGCAGAGGATCAAGCTTTATCTTGAACTGTAAAAGCTAATAAATAGCTTATTTTTAACTAACGCAAACGTGTTACTGCTGTAGTTTTGTTGCTCAGAATTTAGTCTGTATCACTAAATGCACAGCTCTTTTTTTGCCATCAGCTTGTCAGATGTTTCGTCTGGTTATTACTGTCAATCATAGCAACGATTTGCGCATATTTAGCCGATTTACTCGTGTATTTTTTTAAACTCGCGTTTGTCATTCTTGAAACGGTATACATGGACGTTTGGTCCTCTTAGACAAACAAAACTTTTCATTGGTTATGAATGGATTATGTAGAGAAAACGAGCAAAGTACACTCCTATTACGGTACAGCTGACCGGAAATGACTTAGCTGGCTTGTCTAAACAAGAAAGTAAGTGAACTAATTATTATGGCCTCCTTGCTATTATATATGTATTTTAAGAAATTTTAAAGACTATTGTTCTCTTACATCTATTTTTATTACCACAAAAACTAATCAAATCTGTTTTATTTAAAAAAAAAATATTCTGTTTTAATGGTTTTACAGATTTATTTTCTTATCTGGTTCCATTTTAATGGTTCCATTAAATTTCAATAATCAAAAGCATCTCAAATTAATTGATTTTATTATAAATAAAATGTTCTTAAGTAAAATTGTTGACTTTAATTGATAAATTAGGCGATAGATTAATCAATATAAAAATAGTTGTTAGTGGCAGCCCTACTGAAAACTTACCCTTAGGCCATATAAAATGTAGATGAGTTTGTTTCTTCATCAGAACAGATTTTTTAGCATTACATTACTTGCTCACCAATGGAGTGAATGGGTGCCGTCAGAATGAGAGTCCAAACAGCTGATTAAAAAAAAAAAATGTATGGATGCATATTTTGGCCAGAAGTGACAGTTTGAAGTTAAAATGTCTTAATGATGGATTTGTTTCTTACAAATGTACAGCTTTTTACTTCACAACACATTAATAGATGGACTGGAGTGGAGAGGATTACTTGTAGATTATTGCAATGTTTTTATCAGCTGTTTGGACTCTCATTCTGACGGCACCCATTCACTGCAGAGGATCCATTGGTGAGCAAGTGATGTAATGCTACATTTCTTCAATTCTGTTCAGATGAAGAAACAAACTCATCTACATCTTGGATGGCCTGAGGGTCAGCAAACTGTCAGCAAATTTTCATTTTTTGTTTGAACTGTTCCTTTAAGGAAAATGTGATTCTCACGACACTTTAACACACCTTTGCCTTTGGTTTCTCCTCTTCTTTAGATGCGTCTTTCTTGGTCACTGTTTGTTTCTCTTCCTCTTTAAGAGGATGGAACTTAGGACGAGTCTTCTGCTTCTCCTCCTGCATCTTTTGGCTGAATCCCTCTGGTAGCTCATCTTTAATTAAGGAAAAGCAGAAATCAAAACCAGGGTTTATGTATAAAAAACAGAACTTAGTTTTCTGACTACAGGATGAACATTTTACCATCTCTCAGATTCAGACAGAGCCAGTCGAGCGCTGAGTGCAGGTCGCCTCCATACAGCATACTGCTTTTCATGGCCTCCTCGATGTGCTCCGTCTTAAAGTTAAACTTCTGCAGGGCTGTATACAAATCCTGCCAAACAATATACAATGGACATTCTTTAGATATTTGTAGATAATAAATAACAAAAGACATTATTAATTTTGGGAATTTAAGATGAAACAGAAAAGAATTACCAGCAACTTTTTGGAGGTGAGTCTCCCAGATATTGGTCCTTCATCAGCATATTCTTGTCTGTATTCATTTATCAACTTGATCACCTTCTTCTCAAGCTCTGGCTGGATAATAACCTTCAACCATGCAAAAAACAATTAGTATTGTAAGGCAAAATATAGACTAATATTGTCAATAAAAGATGTTGATATTTCCACAAATGCCCAGAGTTTTTTTAATGTTTCAAAAATGGTCTCTTCTGCTAAACAAGGGTGCATTTATTTGATTAAAAATGCAGTAAAACAGAATAAAATATTATTGCAATTAAATTTTTTTTTTATTGATTTAACATACATAAAATGTAAATTATTCCTGTGATCAAAACTGAATTTTCAGAATCATTACCCCAGTCTTCAGTGTCACATGATCCTTTAGATATCATTTTAATGTTGATGTACTCAAGAAACATTTACTATTATCAATGTTAAAAACAGAATCTTCCAACATTTTTTCAGCATTTTTTGATGAATAGAAAGTTCAAAAGAGCATTTTCTCGAAATAGAAATCTTTTGTAACATTATAAATGTCTTTACTGTCACTTTTTATCAATTGAATGAGTTGTTGCTTAATAAAAGTATTAATTTATTAAAAAATACACTCCCAGTCAAAAGTTTTTGAACAGTAAGATTTTATGTTTTTTTAAAGAAGTCTCTTCTGCTCACCAAGCCTGCATTTATTTGATCCAAAGTACAGCAAAAACAGTAAAATATTTTTACTATTTAAAATAACTGTTTTTTATTTTAATGCATTTTAAAATGTAATTTATTCCTGTGATTTCAAAGCTGAAATTTTCAGCATCATTACTCCAGTCTTTAGTGTCACATGGTCCTTCAGAAATCATTCTAATATGCTGATTTGCTGCTTAAAATACATTTATTATTATTATGTTGAATACAGCGGAGTAGAACTTTTTCAGGTTTCTTTGATGAATAGAAAGGTCAGAAGAACAACATTTATCTGAAATATTATAAATGTCACTATTTATTTAAATAGAAAACTGTTATTTTAAATAGTAAAAATATTTCCCAATATTACTGATTTTGCTGTATTTTGGATCAAATAAATACAGGTTTGGTGAGCAAAAGAGGCTTTTTAAAAAACATTACAAATCTTACTGTTCAAAAAGTTATGTCTGGTAGTGTATATATAAGATATATATAAATATATATTGACTCAAACTTTTATATGTTAGTGTTTATTTGTGCATTTAAGTGCTCAAATGCATTCATTTGTAAGAAAATTACAGTGCAGAAGTCATTAACATAGGTCAGTTTTTTTTAAATAATGTTTTTAGACAAGTACATTTTTATTTTAGAAATTTACAATATGTTTTCATAGCACACTGAATAAAGGAAAATCATATGTGGCATCTTTAATGTGAGACTTACCTTCAGTATTGATTTATCAGACACACTGCTAGTGTCAGTCTGTGCATTGGCGTTAAGACTATATGTTTTGGGAGCTACAAGGGGAAAAAAGGCCAAATATTAAAGACATTTACAGACAAACTCTGAAGATATGAAAAATTGTGAAACAATGCAATGCTTACTGTATAATAACTCATTATTACTTTACACCATACATCAAATAAGAAGAAATATAATTAAAGCTTAGATACATATTTTGTCATATTTAATTATTTATATCGTGACCCTGGACCACAAGTATATTCGTAGCAACAGCCAAAAATACATAGTATGACTGAAAATTATCGATTTGTCTGTTATGACAAAAATCATTAGGATATTAAGATCATGTTCTATGAATATATTCTGTAAATTTCCTATTGTAAATATATCAAAACTTAATTTCTGATTAGTAATATGCATTGCTAAGAACTTCATTTGAAAAACTTAAAAGGCGATTTTCCAAATATTTTACTTTTTTGCACCCTCAGATTCCAGTTTTCAAATTGTTGTATCTCAGCCAAATATTGTCCTATTCTAACAAACCACACATCAATGGAAAGCTTATACAGCTTTCATCGGAATAATTATTATTTATTCAGCTTTTAAATGACGTATAAAACTCAATCCCAAAAAAGTACCCTTATGACTGGTTTTGTGGTCCCAGGGTCACACATAATGTTTGTAAATGTCTTATGAATCAAACTTCTCACATATTAGAAGCAATGCAACTGTTAAAATGAAGTCTGACCTTTGGGTTTGTTTTCCTTCGAGGTTGATTTCTCATTATTTGGTCTTTGTTGTTGTTTTTTGCCGGTGGATTCAGCTGCTGCATTGGTTTGCATTCACAGCAGCAGCAGCAGCAGCCGGCTGCACACTCGTGGGAACTACTGCAGGCTTCTTCTTCTTCCCACCCATGGCGAAAACAATCAGTTTAACTGTGTGTTACTGATCAATACACTAAATGTTTGACATTTCTAGAAACAAAAAAAAATATAGCTGGAAAATGATGGAGAAGACTCTACTGTCAGCCAGCTAAG
>NC_133383.1:35867478-35999251 GCF_049309525.1 Garra rufa
ATAAAAAAATAACAAATAACAACAATAAAGTTAGTTTATTACTCAAAACCTGTCACTTAAGAAGTATTTAAATAAAACGTATTCAATTCCAAACTTAAATTACGTCAAATTACTTAATTTAATTATTATAAATTATGTTTTTTTTTATATAGTGAGTATTAAAAAAGTCTTCTGTTGCGTGTCTTTTATCATTGCTCATTTCACACTTTTGACGCGTTGCATCGTATGTCATTTCCGCCACGCGGCCTGCGCGTCGCACTGTGGGTTTTGCGTCTGTTTGAAGTCATGGCGGACGCTTTTGGAGACGATTTGTTCAGCGTGTTTGATGAAGAACAGGCCGGTTCTAGCAAAAAAGCCACCCCAAAGTCCGCAGCTGAGCCAGGGTAAGAGAACGAATAATTGTTTTGCAGAACTGATATCAAGATGCTGTTCGTATTTCTATGGTCGTGCCAGACACGTGATGGGCACTCATATATAAATAGGTAACGTTAGACTTACACCTTATCAGTCCTTTAGAGTTGTAATTTAGCTTTCATTAGTTTGTGTTTGGACGGTGTCTTGCCTGGTATTTTTAAATTCGGCGTTTTTACGTAATAACGTTTGTGTGCTGGCTGTGATAAACGAGCTTTCTTTGCTAAATAAATCTCCATATATTTATATGTTAAACGGAAACCGTTCAAAATGTCAGAAAACTCAAATCTATCTATCTATCTATCTATCTATCTATCTATCTATCTATCTATCTATCTATCTATCTATCTATCTATCTATCTATCTATCTATCTATCTATCTATCTATCTATCTATCTATCTATCTATCTAGATTGGTTTTCAAAGCTGTCCTGTACCCCCAGCACTGCACATCTTGTCTCCCTTATCAGACAGACCCAAGTTAGTTCTTGCAGTCTCTACTAACGAGCTGATGAGTTGAAAATGAGGGAGACATAAAATATGTGTAGGGCCGGGGGTCCTCCAAGGCATGTTTGAGAACTCCTGCCCTAGAAAATGCTTAGCAATGCCCTGGAGACCACCTAGAATATTCTATCAACCACCTTATGTTGGATTAGAAACGTTCACGTGAGCATTGTGTGGCTCTTGAGTGAATCTTTGTTTGTTCTCCTTCTATCGAATAGGAAAACTCCTGATAAAGCCGGGAAACAGCAGAGCGATTCACCAGCTGTGCGCAAAAGAGATGCTGACAACGATGGACCAGATGAGATGGTGCTTGGGAAAAGACAGAAGCTGGAAACCGTGTCAGCTGAGGAGATCAAGTAAGTTTTATGTATTGCTTTTAAGGAATGTCTGAAAAAAACCTATTGGTGTGCTTGTACAGGTGGATCAATATAAAGTTTTACGGAGTAATCGGCACCAATAGTTGCTTTTTGAAACTGCCAGTTATTGACTTAAATTAATGGTGTTTTTTTGCTAACTAAAACATAACTACAATAGCATGGTAAAAATTTTATTAAAGAAATATACTTTTTTTGTTGGTAGCTTTTGAAACAGCCATTGTTATTTAAAATATTTTGTTTGATACTCTTAAAACATTTTCATAATTGTACATTTTTCATTATTAAATGTATGTGTGTATACAGTTTACATACACTTTGCAGAATCTGCAAAATGTTAATTATTTTACTAAAATAAGAGGGTTCATGCAGAATGCACATTATTATTATTTTTTTTTTATTAATTATTGACTTATAGTCCACAAAAAAAATAATAGTTGAATTTAGAAAAATGAAAAACTTGAAAAAAAAAATTAAAACTTTTTGAATTTGAAGATCAGGGTAAATGTAACTTATTTTGGCTTCTGAAGGGTGGTATTAAATAAAAAAAAAAGTCTGAAGGACAGCAGGCAAATTTAAGTGTTCAGGGCAAACAAGGGTCTTTTGAATAACTATCACTAAAAACAACACCACAGCTGTGAATCATTCAGGTAACAATGTTGTATTAAGAATCAAGTGCATGTAAACCTTTGCCATAATAATGAGGACAATAACGAAAATGTTTTAGTAATTGTCAATTATATAATAAAACAAATAAAAATGTCTGTTTTATGAATTATCGACAGAGTTCATTTATTGTTTTGGATTTTTATATGTGACTATGCTTATAATTTTTGGTTTCTTAATGTAAAAAAAGAAAATAGATAAATAAAAAAGAATAATCATCAGCTTCATCATCATTGCAGTAAACTAAAAACAGCATGTTTTAACTGTAAAATCTTCCTGCAACTACCAAATTATTTCAAATAGTTTACATTAATAATAATAATTTGCAAATGTTACAATAATGATGAAAATGTTTTGTAAATAATAAATAAAACACATTAAAATAAATTAAAATTGTTTTGATTCAACTACTGACCTTTTAAAATTATATTACCACACTTTATTATTATTATTATTATATTTTTTTTTTCTGGAAAAACTGAAACTGGCTGTTCTTTTGGTCATTTTTATAAATTCAACAATTATTTTCTCTTGTAGACTATATGTAAATGTCTTTTATGTGAAATCTTAACATTAACATTTTGCATATTCTGCAAGGTGTATGTAAACTTTTGAACTAAACCATATATAAGTTTTATGATCCTCAAAATATAATAATAAGAGTGTGGTAATATAATTTAAAAAGGTCGGTAGTTGAATCAAAGCCATTTCTATTTATTTTAATGTGTGTTTAATATTTACAAAACATTTTGATCATTATTGTAACTTTTGTATATTATTATTGTAATGTAAACTATTTTAAATAATTTGGTAATTGCAGGAAGCTTTTACAATTAAAACATGCTGTTTTTAGTTGCTTGATTATTATTATTATTATTTTTTTATTTTTTTTTTTTTTACTTTAAGAAACTTTAAATCATGAACATGTTTAAATATAAAAATACAAAATAATAAATGAACTGTCAATAATTCATATATTTTTTTGCCATTTTTATTGGTTTTAATATATTTGACAATTACTAAAAGATTTTCTTCATCGTCCTCAGTATTATTATGACAATTGAATTTTAATAATTCATTTAAGCTAGTAACAGATATTTTAGTTTTTCCAATTTTAGTTGTACAAAATCCACTCTTGGTTAACCTGTAGTAATTCTTATTATTTGCATCTGTGTTGTCCTTCAGTCTGTCAGAACTCATGCCTAGAGTGAAGGTGGAGCCGGTGGAGACAGTGGAGGGCTGCACTCATGAGGTAAATACACACAAAAACATTGGAAATAAAAAAAAATAAAAATCCAGCTCTGTTGAATGTCCATGTTGTGACCAAACTCTTCTTTCTCAGGTTGTTCTTCCTGAAGACGATGTGTACACTCCACTGAAACCACGCGTTGGAAAAGCAGCGAAGGTAATCTAATAAACCTCACTGGACATTCTCAGACTGCATCAATGCTCCGCTTTTGTTTAAAAATGTTTTGCTTTGCTCATGCAGGAGTACCCCTTCATACTCGACCCTTTCCAGCGCGAGGCCATTTTGTGCATCGATAACAACCAGTCTGTGCTTGTGTCAGCCCATACATCAGCAGGGAAGACCGTTTGTGCGGAGTGAGTGTCTCTTCAACTAAAACATTGTTTGTGTGCAGTTTTAAAAATAGGTTCTTTTAGATCTAAGTGTGTTTCCTTCTGCTCACAGGTATGCCATTGCTCTGGCTCTCCGAGAAAAGCAGCGAGTGATCTTCACCAGCCCCATCAAAGCTCTGAGCAATCAGAAGTACAGAGAGATGTATGAAGAGTTCCAGGATGTGGGTCTGATGACCGGTGATGTCACCATTAACCCCACAGCGTCCTGCCTGGTTATGACCACTGAGGTGAGACAGCGGCCCGTTATCCACTGGAACATCAACGACTGCTTCTTTATTTATTTATTGTTTTGTTGTGGTGTTTGCTTTCAGATTTTGAGGAGCATGCTGTACAGAGGGTCAGAAGTCATGAGGGAGGTGGCGTGGGTCATCTTTGATGAGATCCATTACATGAGAGACTCAGGTGGGTTGTACTTAATGTTTAATCGTCAGAAGATTCATAAGTTAGCTGTAATATTGGCCATCCCTTATGAGAATTAACCATGGTTTTACTGCAGAAAATCTGTAGTAACCATGTGGTTTTTTTTTTGGCATATTCATTTCCATATGTATAACTACAGTTTTACTACACATACCATGGTCAAACTATGGACCAGATACAGATTGACTCATTAGTGTTGCCAGATCTAGCTAAAAGCAAATAAGCGCAAGCCCATAATAAACTTAAATGGCAATGCAACATCTTGGAAATTGTCACCTATCAAAATATTGCAACCTACCTACTTTATTAACAATATAAACTGGATCACTTTGATCCCAAAGAAGCTTATAGGATTAATTTGCTTCCAGAATAAAAACTTCCTTTTATGTTCATGACTTTTTTTTTTCTGCAGTTGAAAAAAAATTAAGGTTTTTGAGAAAAACATTTCAAGATTTTGTTCTATATAGTTGACTTCAATGGGAGCCAATGGGTTGAAGGTCCAAATTGCAGTTTGAATGCTGCTTTAAAGGGCTCTATATGATCCCAGCCATAGAAAAAAACAATGTTGGATGATTTTGAAGTTGGAGGTGAACATGAAACAGTGATTTTCGCCCTACCCTACCTTTTTAAACTGAAGTACACAGACGAAAAACTAACTGCTATTTGGACCTTCAACCCGTTGATCCCCATTGAAGTCCACTATATTGAGAAAAATCCTGGAATGTTTTCCTAATTTCTTTTCCACCGAAGAAAGAAAGACGTGAACATCTTGTAATTGATCAGGAAAGTTTTATTCTGGAATGAACTAATCCTTTAATAATTTTTACTTATAATAAGTGGACATGGCAACCCTTCAAGATAATGCTTTGCCAAGTAGCCTTCCAAACACAAACAAAACATAATAATGGCTTTGTCAACGGTGGTTGAGTTGAAATCTCCCAACATTTTTGTTTTTGGTCACCGTAATATTACGCTAGTCAAAAATAGTGAGTACCAAACATTGAAAACACAAGTCTTAGTCAATCATCACAATTTTAAGAGTGAGTTCTGTATACACAGAAAACTGTGATGGGGGTTCACTCCCATATATGTCCCTGGACCACAAAACCAGTATTAAGTAGCACGGGTATATTTGTAGCAATAGCCCAAAATACATTGTAATGGATCAAAATGATTGATCTTTTGTGCCAAAAATAATTAGTATATTATGTAAAGTTAATGTTCCATGAAGATATTTTGTAAATTTCTTACCATAAGTATATTAAAACTTAATTTTTGATTAGTAATATGCATTGCTAAGAAGTTCATTTGCACAAAAGGTGAATGTTCTCAATATTTTGACTTAAAAAAATTTTTATAGCATCCTCAGATTGCAGATTTTCAAATAGTTGTATCTCATGATACCTGTAATATTGTCCTATATTAACAAACCATGAATCAATGGAAAGCTTTACCCTAATGACTGGTTTTGGACCAGGGTCACATATACTGCTGCTCAAAAGTTTGGGATCAGTAAGAATTGTAATGTTTTTTTTAAGTCTCTTGTGCTGATCATGGCTGCTTTTATTTGATCAAAAATACTGAAAAAATTGAATATTGCAAAATGTTATTACAATATAAACTAATGGTTTTTATTTTAATATACGTTAAAATATAATTTATTCCTGTGATGCAAAGCTGAATTTTCATCAGCTGTTACTCCAGTCTTAAGTGTCACATGATCCTTCAGAAATCATTCTAATATGCTGATTTATTATTAGAAGTATCAATGTTGGAAAGAGTTATGCTGCCAAGTATTTTTTGGAACCTGTGATTCTTGTTTTTCAGGATTCTTTGATGAATAACTAGTCAAAAAGAACAGCATTTATTCAAAATATAAATCTTTTCTAACAATGTAAATCTATGCTATCACTTTTTTATTAATTAAACACATTCTTGGTGAATAAAAGTATTAATTAAAAAAAAAAGGATAAAAATGTACTGACCCCACACTTTTGAACAGTAGTGTATATTGTTTCTATTTGAAATAAATGCTGTTCTTCTGAACCTTTTATTGATCAAATAATCCTGAGAAAAGGTATCACAGGTTCCAAAAAATATATTAAGCAGCACAACGGTTTTCAACATTAATGATAAATCAGCATGTTATAATGATTTCTGAAGGATCATGTGACACTGAAGACTGGAATAATGATGCTGAAAATTGCTTTGTATCACTGGAATAAATTACATTTTAAAATAGTCACATAGAAAAAGTTTTTTCTGTATTTTGATCAAATAAATGCAGCCGTAATGAGCATAAGAAATTTCTTTAAAAACCTTATTGATCCCAAACATTTGAGCAGCAGTGTATATAAATGCAGTTGACACTCCTGAACTTTACAGTGTGTACGTGGCCAGTATTATGTGCATACTAGTTTATATGTGTTTGCTGTCATTGAGTTTTTTTTCCCTGGATCACATGACCTACAGAGCGTGGCGTGGTCTGGGAGGAAACCATCATCCTACTGCCAGACAATGTGCATCATGTCTTCCTGTCAGCCACCATTCCCAACGCTCGACAGTTCGCTGAGTGGATTTGTCATCTTCACAAACAGGTGGATCATCGCCCTATTAACCACTCTCTGCCACACTTTAGCAGCCGCGTAAAAGTAGCCTAGAATGCCTTCTCAAATGCTCAGAATACCTTAGCAACTGTCAACACCCTAGCAGCCAAAACATCCCAGTGTTCAAATGAACATCTTATGTCACAGCTCTAATGCATTCATAATTCCTCCAGGACAATTGTGAACTGCTTGTGTTTACTTGCAGCCCTGCCACGTGGTGTACACAGACTACCGCCCCACTCCACTGCAGCACTATGTCTTTCCAGCAGGGGGCGATGGACTCCACCTTGTTGTGGATGAGAATGTAAGTAGCAGAATACTTTGGATAGCTGCAGAGATGGCTTCAGAGATGAAGGTTAAAGGGATGGTTCACCCAAAAATTCAAATTTGCTCCCCCTTTATGACATCCTGGGTATATATGACTTTCTTCTTTCAGAAAAATGCAATCGGAGTTATATTAAAAAAAATGTTCTGGCTCTTCCAAGCTTTATAATGGCAGTGAATGGATGTTGAGATTTTGAAGTCCAATAAAGTGCGTCCATCCATCATAGAAAGTGCTCCACACGGCTCCAGAGGGTTAATAAAGGTATTCTGAAGAGAATGAATAAGTTTGTGTAAGAATAATATGCATATTTAAAACTTTATAAACTGCAATCTCTAGCGGAAGCTAGAGATTACATTTTCTCAAGCTTTAAGTATGGATATTTGTCTTACGCAAACACATCGATTTGTTTAAGAAGGCCTTTATTAACGTCCTGGAGCCATGTGAAGTACTTTTTATGGTGGATGGATGCACTTTATTAGACTTCAAAATCTCAACACCCATTCACTTCCATTATAAAGCTTGGAAGAGCCAGGACATTTTTAAATATAACTCTTAATTGTATTCGTCTGAAAGAAGAAAGTCATATACGCCTAGGATGGCTTTAAATGTTAATTTTTGGGTGAATTATCCCTGTAAACACACCCAAATGATCTCGGGTGTGTGCCACTCTGTGTTGTGGAATGGAATCTGTGTTCAATTATCTGTCATGGGTGTAGTTTTGAGGCTGTCGTTTGAAAGTGGCACGTCTAGATGTAATTGAACACAGATTCTGAACGCCGGAATATCTGTGTGAGAGTGTGTGTTGCATAACTTCCCAGCCACAACCACGCAAAAAGATGATCAAGTTTAAGAAAATATTCCCAGTATCATTGAAGTTATGTAATCATATTTTCATGGTGTTTCTTGTCAGGGAGAGTTCAGGGAAGACAATTTTAACACAGCAATGCAGGTCCTGAGGGACGCGGGGGACACAGGAGGAAACGTTGGAGGCAAATGGGACCCCAAAGGCAGAAAGGGTGGAACCAAAGGTTAGTATTCTACAGTTAACATGAAATCGAAATAAAGTGTTTTTTGTTCCAAGGAAAAAGGTTGCACTTTTCTAGCATCTGGTGGATAAAATTAAGATTAGTTCATTTCCAGAATACACATTTCCTGATAATTTACTCACCCCCATGTCATCCAAGATGTTCATGACTTTCTTTTTTCATGTTGAGGAAAACATTTCAAGATTTGTCTTCATATAATGGACTTCAATGGGGATCAACGGGGTTTCAATGCAGCTTAAAAGGGTTTTTTTAAAGAAAAAAAAAATGTGTTTTCACGCGTTATGTAATCATGTTGGAAAAGTTACATGCGGTTAGATCTTCTGTGTACTCCAGTTCATAAAGGTAGGGTAGGGAGGAAAACTTGATCTCATTTTCTCTTCCAACTTCAAAATCGTCCGACATCGTTGTTTTACCTGTTTTTTTGTAATGGTAGTTTGACTTTCTTTGCACATCCGCTTTTAAACACTGGTTCAGTTACACCACCTATGTTGCATGTGCGTGATGAGTAATAAGTGAGGTCGAACAAGATGAGCATTTGTGGTTAAAGTATATTAATTAAAATTTTTTTTGGAAAATAACTGTCTGTTTCACTAGATAAGAGCTTTATTCATCGTCGGGGATCATGTAGAGCCCTTTGAAGCTGCATTAAAAAAGTGATTTGAAATTTCAACCCATTGATCACAATTGAAGTCCACTAAATGGAGAAATCCTGGAATGTTTTCCTCAAAAAAAACGTTGATTTCTTTTCTTGGATGACATAGGGGTGAGTAGGTTATCAGGAAATTTTTATTCTAGGAAAAAAGCTTTTGTTTTAGTTTAATACTGTTTAACATGGAAATAATATCAGATTGTACAAGTGCAGTGGGTTGTAAACTGTTCCATTTTAATTTTAAGGTTAAGTTCTGTAAGATTGTGCAGTGAAGGGCCTGAAACCCTCAATTCCGTCACTAGTTTAGATAAATGGTTAACCTCAGATGGACTCCCATTGATTTGTTGTGAATCCTGCATATTGACTGATCTGAGTCATCAATATGGCACTGTTTACACCAAATATTAATGTCCATTTCTGTGTGAGCCGGCCACGTATACTGAGCTGAGACGGATCGTTGTTGACCTTTTGTTCTAAAATAAAGCACAAAACAGCCTGAAACGTTGATCCCAAACTTAATCTAAACTTACAACAAAAGCCGCTTTTCCACTATCGGGCCGAACCGTTCTTAGAACGGTCGGGTACAGTTCCAGTTGTGTTTCCACCTGAGCCTGGTACGGCACGGAACGATTACAAACCGTTCTCGGCCCGGAATTCTCGGCACGGTTAGACAACCGTGCTGAACTGGGCTGATAAAATGCGTTTGCATGGCGTCGCCACTCTGTTGCCTGGCTACCAGTTTCTCTATGGCTAAGCGGGTGCGCAGTAAGCAGATACGGTAAATATAAATACAAATGGCTGAGACACTTTGGTCTGTGGATGAAACATTTGCTCTAATATTGATATTTGGGCAGAAAGAAAAATTCAACAACAGCTGGAGGGTGCAAAGAGAAACGAAAATGTTTTTTTTAATTATAGCGCAGTGTCTTGCAGAGAAGGGCATTAAGAAAAGTTCAAAACAGTGCCGGGAACAAATAAAAAAACTCAAACATACATATCGCGTCCAAAAGGACAATAACAGTAGAAGCGGGGCTGCCTACTCTTGCATTACCAAGGCAACGACCGACGCATTTGTATCTACATTCCAAATAGTTCCGTTATCTGCACCGCAGTGGAAAATCAAACCGTATCCGTGCCGACTGGCCCGAATCGGCACGGAACAGAACGGTTACGCATTGAGAACGGTTCGGCCCGATAGTGGAAAAGCGGCTAAATTTGATGATCTGAGCATAATTCTTATTTCAGTCAAGCTGAAGTTCAGCTTAATTCAATTTGAACTTTCTATCACTGGATTTTGAGCTAATGCTGATGTTGAGGTAGATTCAAATTAAATTTAACTTCCTGTTACAAGATTTTGCTTGTCAAGCATATCTACAATTGTGGATTCAACCGTAAGACCTTTGTTCAACAGAACACAAATTAAGATATTTTTGATGAAATCCAAGAGCTTTCTGACCCTGCACAGACAGCAAAGCAACTGACAATTTTTAAGGCCCAGAAAGGTAGTAAGGACATCGTTAAAATAGTCCATGTGACATCAGTGGTTCAACCATAATGTTATGAAGCTACAAGAATACTACTTGTGCACAAAAACAAAAATAAGGATAAGAGTATCACATGTTAGTTGCTTTGCTGTCTATGCAGGGTCAGAAAGCTCTCGGATTTCATCAAAAATATCTTCAAATATCTTTGTGTTCTGGATCTTATTTTTGGCTTGTGTACTTGTATACTTCAAAATACTTCGTATCCCTATGCCTTTAGGTACGGTATCTTTAGGTTTGCTGTCAAAAATGCCAGTGTGAACGCAAAGCGGACCAGGACCAAATGTATCATTTTCCTTTTTGGTCTGGACCAAATGGAGTGTGAACACACCCTAAGTGTAATGTAGATGTTGTGAACATGCTAAATACTGTATTAAAACTTTTCTTCTGTTATTTTCTTGGTTTGTTTTATCTCTTAGGTCCATCCAATGTCTTTAAGATTGTGAAGATGATCATGGAAAGGAACTTCCAGCCGGTGATCATCTTTAGCTTCAGTAAGAAAGAATGCGAGGCCTACGCACTGCAGGTGGCCAAACTGGATTTCAACACAGGTATTAATGTTATAATAATTAATGATGCGTCTTGCTAAGACTATTGCTGTTGTTCTTACTTGAGTTAAGGGTTTAAGCAGATATCTCTCATCTTTCACTTACGCCTGCAAGAGCTGATTCTTAGGTGAAACTAATCCTTGGAAAGGGGCGTAATGTCATTTTTCTTCTTTGAAGAAATATTTGCTTATTTTTCGTGCTTGAACTAGAAGGTTTATCTCACTCTTATTGCTCAAATATGGGAGCAATGAGGATTTATCTCTCCAATTAATTAAAAAGATATAAAAAAAAAAAAATACAAAATCATGGCCAAAAAACGTCAGGAAAAAGAAATGAGCTCAGCTTCAGGCTGTTTTTGGAGAATTTTTCAGATCTGAAACAGTTGCCTGGAGTTCTTTATCAAATATTCATCTGTTTTCAAACAGAATGTGTTACAGAGCCAAACGCACGAACGTAGCCCTTCAGAATCGAAGTCTATTGACGTGTCAAGCTTAGCGTTCCCTTCTGTTCTCGCACGACTTTTAACAGTCTTCAAAAAGTGTCACTGGTTCCCCTAGCTTTGATTTGCACGATGTAATTAGATTTAGTTTTTAAAGTGACTGATGTGGTGCACACAGAAGCATTGCATTGTTGTAGATTTTCAAACATGTTTTGGTTGAGAAATAGCGTGCACTTAAGACTTTTAAGCCTTTGGCCTTTGATGGTGTACGGGTGAGCACTTCGGACCACGCTAGCAGTCATCCACGCAGCTGTTACTGTTTTCCGAGTCTTGCTTGAGGTGGGGAGACTGTTTTCATTGGCTCTGTCAGAACAGATGTCATCATAGGAGCTTTCCAGCTCAAGTGTGATTTTATAGAGGGTTTCCAGAACTTTTTCATCATTTCCAGCATGCACAAGTGGGGTTGGTTTTCTGATCTTTTGAGGAGTTGCTTAAGCAGTGACCGCTGCAGAGATATTGTGGTCTTAAGTAATGCTGTGGCCATGTTGGGATAGTCAGATACATGCAGTTGTCTCTCTATTGGTTTGGCTAAATGCAAACAATAAAACACACCTAACATATAAACATGCATAAATGGCTAAATAACCCTGGGAGGAAGAGGAAGTAAAAAAAATATCAAGGTGGTACAACTGACCTGATATTAAAGGGCTGCATTACCTTAAAGCATTAGTTCACTTCCAGAACAAAATTACAGATAATTTACTCACTTCCTTGTCATCCAAGATGTTTATGTCTTTCTTTTTTCAGTCATAAAGAAATTGTTTTTTGAGGAAAACATTTCAGGAAATTTTTCCATATAGTGGATTTCTATGGTGCCCGTGAGTTTGAACTTCCAAAATGCAGTTTAAATGCAGCTTCAAAGGGCTCTGCATGATCCCAGCTGAGGAAGAAGGGTTTTATCTAGTAAAACGATTGGTTATTTTCTAAAAAATAAATAAATAGACAATTATATACTTTTTAACCACAAATGCTTGTCTTGTCTAGCTCTACGATGCACATGCGTACTCTGTGCTCTGTATTTTATAAAAAGTGTATAAATTCTATTATTATTTTATATATATATTTTTTTTAGAAAATAGCTGATCGCTTAGCTAGATAAGACCCGTATTCCTCGGCTGAGATCATTTAGAAGCTGCATTTTAAAGTGCTTTTTGGAAGTTCAAACTATATGGTGAAAATTCCTGAAATTTTTCCTCAAAAAACATAATTTCTTTACTAAAGAAAGAAAGATGTGAACATTTTGGATGACAAGGGGGTGAGCTAATTATCTGTTCATTTTTGTTCTGGAAGTGAACTAATGCTTTAAGATTTTAATATTTAAGATATTATGAAAATTAATATATCTGTTTGACATCATTCAGATACTATATTTTTTATTTATAAAAAAATAAAAAAAACTTTGAATAATTGTTGTTCTGTTTTCGTTTTAACTTTAGTTTTGTCATTTTTAGTATTTTTTTTATATCCATTTTTATTTAGTGTTCATTTATTTAGTAAATCAAATTAAACTAAATTAAAACGAGAAATGTAACTCAAAATAAACCAATTTTATCTAAAATTTTATTTCAAGTAATTTTATTAAGACTTTACAATAAGGTTTATTAGTTAACAGTTAACATGAGCTAATAATGAACAATATTTTTGCAGCATTTATTATTAATGTTAATTTTAACATTTACTAATGCATTATTAAAATGACAAGTTTTAAGATTAGTTAATTCGCTGTGAACTAACATGAACAATGAGTGACTTTTTTATTAACTAACATTAACAAAGATTAATAAATAAATATCTGTTAATACATTAACTAATGTTAACCTTATTATAAAGTGTTCTCATTTTTTTAATGGTTGTAGTTAAGTTTAATAATGTGTTAGTGTTGTTAAAAGTTACAGTCAAGCCCAAAATTATTCATACCCTTGGCAAATTTTGACTTAAAGTTACTTTTATTAAACCAGCAAGTGTTTTTTTTTTTTTTTTTTTTTTTACTGGAAATGACACAGGCTTCTCCCAAAAGATAATAAGACAATGTACAAGAGGCATCATTGTGGAAAAAATATTTCTCAGCTTTTATTTACATTTGAACAAAAAGTGGCATGTCCAAAATTATTCATACCCTTTGCAAACTATCACAGTCTATGGGAAAATCCAAAGTTCTATACCATTCCAAATAGTGCAAGCTGTTCTAAAGCATCCTAATTACCCTGATTCATTGGGAAAGAGTTGGAGCTCATTGCTAAAGATGAATGGGCAAAAATACCAGTGGAGACATGCAAAAAGCTGGTCAGCAATTATAGGAAGTGTTTGATTGCTGTAATAGCCAATAAAGGCTTTTCTATTGATTATGGAGAAGGGTATGAATAATTTTGGACATGCCACTTTTTGTTCAAATGTAAATAAAAGTTGAATTTTATTTTTTTACACAATGATGCCTCTTGTACATTGTCTTATCTTCTGGGAGACGTCTGTGTCATTTCTAATAAAAAAAAACTTGCTGGTTGAATAAAAGTAACTTGAAGTCAGAATTTGCTAGGGGTATGAATAATTTCAGGCTTGACTGTAAATACCTTTATTTAATTGCATTACATTTGTTTGAAGTTTAATAAACTTCAATTTATTTTAAACCCCTTTTTTGTCAATTGTAGACAGTTTTGGAATTGCTTTGGGTCAACATTTGATATCCTAAAGCAAAGCCAGTTGATAACTGCCACTCTATATTTAGTTTATATTTTGTAATGTTGTGAATTTGAGTGCGCTAAGCCTACTGAGATCCGACTACACCACATGGTGCAGGCAGAAATAGAGATGTTCCAATCTTTCATGACACATTGTTTCTAGACTCTGTTTGGAGCAAGAAAACATGGCAGCTCTCCCGTTCCCTAGTGCACAATATTTTCTTTTTCTCATTCTATACACTACCTCCACTATGTGCACATATCTCTTTCTTTTGTAGTGTTTTCAAGTCCTTTGAGCAGCTGTAAAAAGCACACACGTACCTACATTTGTGATTGTTTCTGAAATCTTTAAGCTGACTTACACTGTTCAAATGTTTGGGATCAGATTTTAATTGTATTTTTTTTTGTATGTTTTCTATCATCAGTTCCATTTATTTAAAATAAGTTTTCTATGTTAATATACTTTAAAATGTAATGTATTTCTGTGAAGCAAAACTGAATTTTTTGAATACTGAATAGTATTCAAGTGTACATCTGATGTTTGATTTTCAAATTTCTCTATCCAACTTCAGACGATGAGAAGAAACTGGTGGAAGAAGTGTTCAATAATGCTACTGACTGCCTGTCTGATGAAGACAAAAAGCTGCCACAGGTAAATTCTTTTGTACAATGTTGTATTAAAGTCTGTCAACTAATAAAATAAGTTTACTAATATTTAAGTTACCAACATAGGCTTTTAGCTTCATTGAATGGTGAGTATTTCAACAGAAAATTGGTTGTGGATTGCGCAAATGGACTTTAAGGGAATAGTTCAGTTTTTTTAGTCTTCCTCTGGCCATACAAGATGTAGATTAGATTTCAACATGGGAACAGTTTTGGAGAAATGTATCATTACATCACTTGCTCACCAATGGATCCTCTGCAGTGAATGGGTGCCGTCAGAATGAGATTCCAAACAGCTGATAAAAATATCACCATCATCCACAAGTAATACATACCACTCCAGTCATTAAGATGTTTTGGACTTCAAACCTTTGATTCTGACTAAAATGAGTCCTCTATCCATAATATTGCCGTCTTCAGTGAAAAAGTTGTCTTGGCTGAATCAGGAGAGAAATATGTACAGATCAAACACTATTTACAAATGAAAACAGTCCTGTTGTAAACAAATATATTGATGGATTGGAGTGATGTGTATTATTGTGATGTTTTTATCAGCTGTTTGGACTGTCATTCTGACAGCACCCAGGGCTCGAAATTAACTTTTTTTTACTTGGTAGCACTGGTGCTCCTAACTCTCTGAAGAAAAAAAAAAATTAGGAGCACCAAATGAATATTAAAGAGCACCACAACTGTCAATTGAGCAGTTTGGCACGGCATTTCTCTTTAGTAATGCACTGATCTTAATTCTTCATGGCCGATTCTGTTGCCAGGGTTTTTAACAAGCAGATGGGCTGTTTCTGAAAGCCTTTTTTCAAATATTTCTTTTACGTCTTAAGCAAGGGACAAGAATGAATGAAAATATGAGTACATGAACAAGATGTTTAATTTCTCTATTACATGTAGAGCCATTAAAATTAGAGGCAACCACTGCATTTTAAAAAAATCTACAGTATAAATAACAAAAAATACGACACGGTTCTTTTTTTTTCAGTCATATTAAGTGAAGACAATAAATGCAGCCATAATCAAAGTAGGCTACTCTCTCAATATTCAAAGTGCTGATGTTCTTAAGATTTTTTTTTTTTTTAGTTCTTTGTATTAATAGATCAGGACAACACTGTTTAAGAGCACTAAACTATGTTTAACTTAGACAAAACACAATATACCATATCCAAACATAAGTTCACATAACAAACTTCATCTGCTGTTAAAGTATTTTGGCTATACTTTGCTGTAATACAAAAGCTTTGAAAAAATTATTACAGCAGCCTAAAAAAACTGTGCAATTTCAAGAGGTAAATTAAAAGAAACAGTATTATGTGACATTTTATTGTTCATATTTCCTTCAGTAATTTAGTTTGTTAACAGCAGGTGTTTATCATTATTGATTCAATGATCACTTCATTATCTCATCAACTTGTTAACATGTTCAATAGGGAAACATCTAAAACATTATGTCAGGGGAGGCCCGAGGACTGGAGTTGAAAACCCCTGATATAGAGCTATAGACAACTACACAAACTATTATAGCCTACAGCCTAGATATGTTATGTAGCTTAATTTGCTAGAATGTAAAGATGAAGTTTAATTAGTTAATGTTTTAAAGATGGGCGAAGCTGTCACTGTATCAGCTCACAGAAGTCTGGGTAGTAGTTAGGCTGGTGAAAGTTTTGTAAAGAAATGAAAACGAGTCGCACCACAACAATTTCTCTCACTCACACAAATGCGACCAACAAAGTTGCATTTTCTCTGCAGAACAACCATTGGTAAACAAGTGTGAAGCATTAATTTAACTTATGTGCTATTTATATTTAGTTATATTTACGATCATTCCATCAGTGTTTTTAAAATAAGTAAACTTCAACAGCCTATGCTTTCTTTAAAAAATAGTTAATAAAACATCAAGATTAAATAATAAATAAATGACTTAAACAATAAATTTAATTAAATATATTTTTTTACCATATTTTTGGGTGACTTTTTTAATTAAATGGTAGTCAAGTCAAGATTTATACAGCGCTTTTTACAATACAAGTTGTGTCAAAGCAACCTTACAGTATTAAAATAAAAAATAAAATGTCAATAATAATCCAAGAGTTCCATATTGCATCAAAGTCAAATTGGAGAGGAAGTAAATTACACCAAGAACAAAATTGCTAATAAATCTATTTTCATCTCGTTACTACTCTTAAATGTTTCTCACATGCACCACATTAAACTTTTAAGATGTTCACGTCTCTACCATTATATATCTAAATTTGTGAGGAGTTTTTTTTTTTTTTCTGTTTTAGCAAAATATTCACTCAGTCTTGTAAGCTTGTTGCTTTAGTAATTGAAGGTCTGCCACAGAAACCACAGTAAAGTCGGGCCATACGTGTTAAACTTGTGACTTGGTGTTTTAGCAAATCCCAAAATGGTTTCAAGAGGCTCGTAAAACTTTCCACTCTCTTCGGGTCCTCCTGTCTGCAGTTACTCCTACACCATATTTCGTCCACTTCTATATCTCAACAATGTTGTCATCCATTTCCACATTGCAGGACAGTAGAGTTTGGCTTGTTCTCATATAGTAGAGGTGCTGATCTCAGATCAGATGATCTTCGTGGACACTGCTCTGTCCGTGTGAAGATAAACCGATCCTACATCAGAACGCCTGCTGTTAGAGGATGAGTGATTACAGAACTAGTTCAAATATGCCGTTTGTGTAAATGTTGCCTTTATGCGGAACGGACCATCCTTCAACTTGACCCCTGCCTGTTTGTTCTCAATGACATATTTCTGCAAGCTTATTCTGAGCTCCTTATGCTGCTGACCCAGATTTGCCTTTGAGGGTTTTTTCACTTCCCTGACACAAAAATCATAGACTTTAATGTATTCTATGTTGTTTTTGAAAAAGTTATAATATATGAAAATGATTTAAATACCTAGGTTTGCCATGAAACTCTAGGCTGGTAGCATTCACTTGGGCATTTCGCAATGCGCTTTCAGAATTCCTCTGAAACCCTCCACCTTCCCCAGCTCCACCTGTATAGATCTGGTAGGGGTTATTTTATGCTATTTGTGCAACAGCAGTATATCTTAAATACTCACAGTACCGTATTGCCATGTACTTTGGCAGTAGCAAGTTCTGTACTTGCTTGCAGCAGCAGCAACAAAAATCTACAACTACGGCTATAACCAACAAGCAATTCAGCAGCAGCGTAGCAGATCTATGCTGCCAAGACCAAATACATTAACATTGTCATATCCATTACCATGCTAAACTTTTCAGAGAATTAGTTTTATTTGACATTTTTTTTAATTTATTAATTTGTAAAAAAAAAAAAGTTAAATCCGTATTTATTACAAAATACAGTACAATATTTTGGATTTAGTGAGTAATAATAAATATGCATTGTTTTAGGGATACAAACATAGCTGTATTTTAGAGATCAGCGCAGACTTTGTTTTCCATGCAAGTAAGGGTGAGTAAACAGAGACTGGCTTTTCATTTTTAGGTGACCCATTCCTTGAAAATGTACTTTTTGTTCATGCCTTGAAAAATTCAGGTCTTGGTGTTAATAGGGCTGTAAGCTGGTCTCAATTAGCTACACTATGCTAATCTGACTGAGCTGTGATTAAGCACAGTAATAACGTGACAGAGCATGACCTGGAAGAGTCCTGAAGCCGTGTGTGTTTAAAGGATAACTATTGCCAAAATGCAACCTGGGCTGTTTTTTTTACTGTAAACGAGACAAACATATATCTAAAAGCATAATTACGACAAAGAGCCGTTTTTGAGATTGACCGTGATTTCGTTTTGTAGTCAATGGCCGGTGAATGGGAATACTAAGGGCATAACTTTGAGCGCATCAAAATCGATATTTTTACAACACTAAGAAGGCTCGACACACCATGAAACTTTGCTCGAAGTATCGCCTGGGTCTCTACACATGAACTCGAGCATATGAGGCTCTTTTTACAACTAGAAGGTTAATATTGTTTTTCACTTGCGACAAAACAACGAATTAGCCCTGCATTTATATGGAAATATGCTTTAGGAGCTATCCATCCTCGCATTCGGAGATCGACACTTCTTGACTGGCAAGACGGCCGCGAGCGGAAACTCAAACAGTGAAAGTGAGTTGTTCAAAACCTTTCTTTTTAGTAAACTGTGTGTACACGAACAATGTTCTCAATGCTCGAGTTCATGTGTAGAGACCCAGGCGATACTTCGAGCAAAGTTTCATGGTGTGTCGAGCCGCCTTAGTGTTGTAAAAATATTGATTTTGATGCACTCAAATTTATGCCCCTAGTATTCCCATTCACCGGCCATTGACCACAAAACTAAATCACGGTCAATCTCAAAAACGGCACGTTTGTCGTAATTATGCTTTTAGATACAAGTTTGTCTCGTTTACAGGAAAAAGAACAGCCCAGGTTGCATTTGGCAATAGTTATCCTTTAATTGGAATCGTTTCTCAACAGGTTGAGCATGTTCTGCCGTTACTGAAGAGAGGAATTGGAATTCATCATGGCGGTCTCCTCCCGATCCTGAAAGAGACCATTGAGATCCTGTTCTCTGAGGGGCTGATAAAGGTGAGACACTTCAGGCAACCCTCAAATGACTGGAAGCATCTTTGCGTAATGTTGGATAAACACTTTTGCCTTCACTGAACATTGAGTCATTCACAATTGACAAACTTTTTTGTTTTGGTTGGTTTTGCTTTGTTTGGTTTGGTTCAGTTTTCTTTTTAGAGGTTCAAACGTGTAGTGCTGAAACCCTATTGTAATTGTTAGAATGGCCAAAGATCAGCGATCTCCATGTAAAACTAATCGTGCAGACCGTAGAGACTTAAAACTTGGAAGAATTAGTAGTACTCACATGGCTGACAACTTCGTCAAGGCTCGCCCCAATCAGAATGACGGGGGCGCTACAGCGATCAAAAGTATGAAATCACTCTTAACTCCTAAACCGTCAGTCACAGGCTCAAATAAAAAAAATAAATAAAAAAAAAAAAAACACTTTTGCAGGCTAGTCCTAGGTTTTTCACCCAATCGGAACCAAACCAGTGCAGAAATATTCTCTGAAGAGTGAATATCAATAATTATTACAATAAAGTTAATTTCGACTCATCGTTTAAAAGAGATGCCAATATGTTTGAAAGGGGCAGAGCCACTTTTAGTAAACTGCTTAAAACTCCTGAACGGGCTTTCTGACCCTGCATAGACAGCAATGCAACTGACTCTTTCAAGGCCTAGAAATGTAGTAAGAACATCATTAAAATAGTCCATGTGATTTCATAATGTTATGAAGCTATGAGAATAATTTTTGTTCACAGAAAACAAGAAAACAATCTACAATTTTTTTCACTTCTGTATCCATCTTCGACATGCATTCACAAGTGTAGCCTGACACATGCTTCTTAGCTTCATAAAATTATGGTTGATCCGCAGATGTCACATGAACTATTTTAACAATGTCATTACTACTTTTCTGGGCCTTGAATGTTTCAGTTGTGTTGCTGTCTATGCAGGGTCAGAAAGCTCTCGGATTTAAAAAAAATATATATATTTTTTTATCCTAAGATGAATAAAGGTCTTAGAGGTTGGGAATGACACAAGGGTGGGTAATTTTCATTTTTGGGTGAACTATCCCTTTAAGGCACCTCACTAGTATCTCAGTCAAAATTTTCATAATAGCTTGCATGCTTTTGTAATGGCTTGGTGTAACATCTTTCTCTTTGTCGTTCTCTAGGCCTTGTTTGCTACAGAGACATTTGCCATGGGAATCAACATGCCTGCGAGGACCGTGCTCTTCACCAGTGCACGCAAATTTGACGGCAAAGACTTCCGCTGGGTAAATCGCAAACGCTATCCTCCATCCTGCTTCTCATAGTGATCACTAATCAAATTTCCAAATGCATTTCCTTGCCTCTTCATCCACTGTTGCACAGAGAGGACACAGGGTCGAGCAACAGTGCCGTCCAAGCTGCCACGTATTGTTTGCGTGAGTTTGAGGCAGTGACTCAAGCTGTTGTGAATAAAAGAGGCCCTTGGCTTTTATACTTCGGCAGAGAGCGAGTGAGCGATGGAAGCTGCCATCTAAAACGTTTTGTAAGGAACATCTGGTATCCATGAGTCTGCCAGAAAACGCACACTCAAGGTTTTGGCTCACCGGTCGCAGGCACCGAACCCCTCTCTGGGACGTTTAGCAGTTAATAGAAGTTAAAACTGATCTGGGGTCAGCGGCGGGTTGCTGTAATGTTGTGGAGGAACGTTAGGAGGGGTTATCAGGCAAAAACAATATTTGCAGAACGAATGGGCTGATATGTTACATTGTTTGAGGCTTGTGCCAGATTGTGATTTATCAGGGCCGTACCAGTAAGGAACATTCAGATGGAAACCTTATCGTTTGGGCAACTGCAGATGTTTCCCCAGAGCAAAATCTATTAACAACCACATCTTGTGGTGATTTTACCACCATTATGCATGTCAACGGAGCGCCCAACTTCCTGATCGATGGAAAGCATGAAAATCAATGGAGAGAAATGTAGAATATGATGTATACACTGATGTACAAAAGTTTAGGGTCAGTAAGATTTAAAAAAGAAAAAGGATGTATGAAATTGATCAAAAGTGACAGCAAAGGCATTTGTAATGTTACAGAAAAAATTCTAGTTCAAATATATGCCTTTCTACTGAACTTTATATCAATGAGACAACAAAAGCAGCACAACTGTTTTTAACAATTATAACTTCTTAGAATGATTTCTGAAGAATCATTTGACACTGAAGACTAGAAAACTTGTAATTGGGTCAAAGACGTTAAAATGTCCACATCAAAAGTGATTTTATGTCCATAGAAAGCACGTTAAATGGAAGAAAAGTGTCTACTTTTAAGGTTTCAAATAAGTTTTTGGAGAATAAAATGTCCAAATTTGGTTGAAATAATGTTACTTTGTCTTTCAGTGTAACTTAATATTTATGTAAAAATTCAAACAACATGCTTATTCTGACTTGTACATTATTAAAATATGTAAAATAATAAGGGAGCATATCAAATTTTATTGTGTTTTAAATGAGTAATTTGTAATGACAAATTGCGAAAACCTGGGATAGTGGCAAATTTGTAAAATATTGAATTACAACTAATTAGTATTTGGGGTGAAAGGAATTCATCTTTTAATGTCATAAATTGATTTTTGTTGTAAATATGCCTGACAAGACTGTTACACTGAATGACATTTTAGTGGGTGTCTTCTGTAAATTAGGAAAAAATGTATTTATTTTATGCTCAGAAAAACAAAACTTTTGAATATGTTTTTGGAAAAACAACAATTTAAAGCAGTATTACATTTTTTTTTTTTTATGCTTAAACACTTTTTTGTCTTTTAATTATAATTCGTCTTTCAATTATATTTCACTACTACTCTTTTACTGTATTTTTGATCAAATAAATGCAGTCAAGGCACATCTTCAAAAAATATTAAAAAAAAATATAGGGGGAAAGAATTTAAATACATTTAACAAGAAATTAAAATAGTTACTTTCTTAAAATATTTATGCATAAAATACTGTTAAATAAAAACAAAACTGTATATAGTAAAGTATCTTTGACCAGTTAACATGTTTTTGCAGTTTTTGTTGATCTATTAAAAAGACATTTTATTTTATTTTTTTTACTCCCACCCTTAGATTACCTCTGGAGAGTACATCCAGATGTCAGGACGTGCCGGCCGAAGAGGAATGGACGAGAGAGGAATAGTGATTTTCATGGTCGATGAGAAGATGAGCCCTGCGGTGGGCAAACAGTTACTGAAGGTAACACTCCAAATTGAACATGATGACTTGTTTATAAAGGATAATAGGATAGTTCACCTTCATTAATTACTCTCATTTGTCGTTCCAAACCCGTAAGACCTTTGTTCATACTCAAAATCGACTGACACAGAAGAGAAGGAATTGTTGAATGCATGTTGAAAAATATCCTAATTTGAGTTCTGAAGATGAACGAAGGTTTTACGTTTTTGGAGCAACATGAGGGTGAGTGAGTAATGAAAAAATTTAACATTTTTGGGTTTACTGTTCGTTTAAGCAGTTCTTCACACGTTTTGTTCAGGTGACGGCCAACATGCTGACGCAAAAACTCTCTGATCCTAAACCCTTTATCCCCCCTCTAAGCCTTGGCACCCTCTGTAAGGGGCTGTCCTATTCATTAATACACTCTTTAACATGAGGTCCATAAGCAATCTCGGTCTCACACTCCTGCCTACCAGGACTCGTCTCTGCGGACTCCCGATTTCCCCCCTCTGAAGTATTGCTCAATGCCTTCCTGATTGAATTTGAATTGTATTCCATCATGGTTCTGCTGTAAAGTTTCCGAGAGAGTGCTAGGAAAGCCATGTTATTAAAATAAATCGACTGGCATGCCAGTAGTGCCTTCTCAGTTTTCTTCTTCGAGTTATTCTCTGTGTTGCAAAACCTGTTGATTAATAGACAGAGCTGTGTGGTTTTCTTATTCTTCCTGTGGTCAGTAGATGGTTACGCTTGCTAAAAAATAGTTTTAGTGGTTGAGTAGTTTTATTTTGTTTTTCTGTTTGTGTTGTGGAATTTGAGAGATGTTTGCCTTGGTAACACAAGATCTTTATTTTAAACATTGTAATTGTCAATCAGGTGATTATTAAATATTAAAGGAGAAGTTTGCTTTCAGAACAAAAATGTACCGATAATTTACTTACCCCCTTGTCATCCAAGATGTTCATGTCTTTCTTTCTTTAGCCGATAAGGAATTGCTTTTTAAATTAAACATTTCAGTATTTCTCTCCATATAGTGGACTTCGATGGTGCCCACGAGTTTAAACTTCCAAAATGCAGTTTAATTGTAGCTTCAAAGGGCTCTAAATGATCCCAGCCGAGGAAGAAGGGTCTTATCTAGCGAAACCATCTGTCTTTTTCTGAAAAAAATTTTAACCTCAAATGCCCATCTTGTCTAGCTCTGCGTGTACTCTTTGTATTCCAGTTCATGACAGTTAGGGTACAGTGAAATTTGAAAAACTATTACAGTACAGTGAAAAAACAGTTTTTTGGGTGAAATAGTTTTTGTTTTTTTCTGAGGAAGAAAACACCTAAGCTATTTTTAGAACAAATATGTGCTTTTGAAGATAAATATTGTCAAATGGTTAAATGCATCACCCATCCCTATTGTTGCACGGAACCGTTTTTCCTCATTTTCCTCTCACCATATGGGTGTCAGCGAATTATGTTGGATTTATGTCATATTCATGATTTATTCAGTAGCTTCTTTTATTCTTGTAGGGTTCAGCGGATCCTCTGAACAGTGCGTTCCACCTGACCTACAACATGGTGCTCAATCTACTGCGTGTGGAGGAGATCAACCCGGAGTACATGCTGGAGAAATCCTTCTACCAGTTCCAGCACTATAGAGCCGTGCCTGGCGTTGTAGATAGTAAGAACTAATGTGATTTAAAGAAATGTTTACCATAGTTAAAATTTTGTAAGCATTTATTCACCTTTGAGTTTCTTTATGTTAAACAAAAATGAAGATATTTAGAAAAACCTAAATATCATCTTTTGTTACATAAGAAAGAAACGCGTACAGGTTTGGAACGACATGAGGGTGAGTGAATGATGACAGGTTTCATTTTTGGGTGAATTAAGAGAGAGTTCACCCAAAAATGAAAATGAGCCTATTATTTACTCACCTTCCAGACGTCCTAGGTGAATATGACTTCCTTCTTTCAGACAAATCCAATCGGAGTTATAAAAAAATTATCCTTGCACTTCCAAGCTTTAGAATGGCATGGGTGGGTGTATCTCTTCATTAGTCCAAAACAAGTCCAATAGTGCAAAAGTGCGTCCATCCATAATAAAAAAGCGAATCCTGTAACGAATCTATACATATTTAAAATGCAATCACTTTAATCTAGCCTGAGCCGACTGGTCGTACATGGAAGCCGCAGAGGTGAAAACCAGTCTGGATTATATCAAAATCCTCAGACATTTTTCTTTACAAATCCTAGTTTTGTACTTCTAATTCATGAGCGGTGCTGTGTTTTTAACTCTCTCCACGGTGCGTTCGTGTATGTCACTTCTAATCAGCGCCATATGTCATCTGCCCAGAGCGGTTTCCAGTGTACAACAGTGTTGCCAAGTCTGCAAGTTTTCGGGCAGTTTATTTCTTTATTAGTTTATTTACTTTAACACTTTTGCCACTGGTCGTTTTTCCTGTCCACGGGTTGAAGTGAACCCCCAAAAATGTGATATTTATCCCCTGGAATGTGAATTTTTACCAGGGGAACTCCACCAAAAAAACCACCATAAATGTGTTTCACCTCCCCAAACACAGGATTCTCCTCAACTTGATTGGCCTGTTTTTCAGTAGCAATTAGGCAGGTTTTGTTGTGAAAACCTGAGAACCCTTGGCGCAAGCTAGATTAAAGTGATTATTACACTTGAAATATGGATATTCGCTACTTTAGGCCTTTATTCACTCCCTGGAGCTGTGTGAGGCACTTTTTATAATGGATGAATGCACTTTATTGGTCTTGTTTTGAACTGATGAAGAGAAACACACACCCATGCAATTCCAAAGCTTGGAAATGCTAGGATGATTTTTCTATTCACTTTCAGAATCAAATTTTACAGGTAATTTACTCACCCAAACTTGCCGGCACCATGGAAGTCCACTATATGGAGAGAAATCCTGAAATGTTTTCGACAAAAAACATAATTTCTTATCAACTGAAAGAAAGATATGAACATCTGGGGTGATTAAATTATCTTTAGAATTTTGTTCTGGAAGTGAACTTCTTTAATATAACTCTGATTGGATTTGTCTGAAAGAAGGAAGTCATATACACCTATGATGCCAGGAGGGTGAGTACGTAATGGGCTAATTTTGCTTTTGGGTGGACTAAGCCTTAAAGGAATACAGCGGTTAACTGGCTTATACAGAAGTTGGGTTGTCAGAGCTCGGAAACTACTTGAATGTTATTTTTATCATTCCTGTCTTAATTTCTGTTTCTATGATTCCCACAGAGATGAAAAAGCTGGAGGAGGAGTACAATGCAATACGAATCCCCAATGAAGAGAGCGTGGTGACCTACTACAAGATCCGTCAGCAGCTGGCCAAACTGGGCAAAGAAATTGAGGAATTTATTCACAAACCTAGATACTGCCTAGCCTTCCTGCAGCCGGGCAGATTGGTCAGGGTAAATGTTCAACGGCATTTTTGTCCACTTTAAACTAGCAACTTTTATTAAAAGGTGTAGCCTTCACTGACTTTTTGCTTGTTGAGCCATTGAAAACGCTAAGTGCTGTTTGTGTTTTTCCTATCCAGGTGAAGAAGGAAGATCTAGATTTTGGTTGGGGCATAGTCGTCAATTTCCAGAAGAAAGCAAATGCCAAGGTATTGCCATATGGTCTTTGTGCTTAAAGTGCTTATTATAAGAGGTCATATATCGCGAGGAGTCAAATTTGACTTGATCTTATGAAACGGATGTTCCTATATAAACACTGTGACTGGGAACTCAAGCCAAATGAGGAAAAAATAAATTGTAAGCTGCAAAAATGACTCATTCTGAACCTTTGCACCTTTCTGACATCAGTCATGATGACATGAATACATCAATGCTTGGTTCTTAAATGGCCAGCTGCAAAAAAACTAAACTACTGCATCTGTAAATGTCATAAAATGGACATCTTGTGAAGAACTACATTGTTTTTGGTTAAGAAACTAAATTTAATGTCTGTGTTGTTGTAGGCTGGAGGTGCTAATGTTGACCCGATGATTGTGGTGGAGGTTCTGCTCCACTGCAGCAAAGAGAGTGTGAAGAACGCAGCCACGGAGGCAGCCAAACCCGCAGGCCCAGGAGAAAAGGGCGAGATGCAGGTGAGTGACGGACACTGGGAATATCATAGCGAACGTGACCCAGAAACCCACCAGCTAAGATTTTATGTAGAAACCACACAGGAACCACTAAAAGACATGTTCAGTTATTTATATCTGTAATATTTCTGTTGTCAAAATGTTATTTTTAAAACATTAATCTTAATATGAATTTATAAATTTGATTACACTCATGCATGTATCTCTTTTTTCACCCTTTTTTTTATCCAACAATGTGCAAGCAGATTTGGTATTTCTTTCTTTACCTAAAACAAATAAATCTTAATGACAAAGTGAATTGTATACATTCTTTAGTTTTGAAGGTAAAATACCCCAACTGATATCGGCCTGGTATCGGCCGATACTCAGAATTTTTGGTATCGGATCGGTTTTGAAAAAATGGTATCGTTGCATCCCTATTCATGATATGCAATCGCAACTTTATATCACCCAATTTTGAGTTGCATCTTACAATTCTGAGGAAAAAAAATAATTTCAAGATGTAAACTCGCTATTGCAAGAAAGAAGTCAGATTTCTGACATAAAAAGTCACAATTACTTTTTAAAATGTTTTATTCAGTGGCAGAAATTGGCTTCCATAGATCAATATTATAAAATATATAAAATTCTGTGGAACATGGGATCTCGGCCTCAGCCAGGTGGATTTTGATCTGGTTTCAATTGGCTAGAGCTCCAAATACAGATGCTCATTGCCTTTTTAAAACATAATCTACTATAATTTGTCATCTGTGTCACAAAACATAAAAATCAAAAAGCACCTTGTTCCAGCTGTGATTGCAGTGTTTTTGTCATTGTTTTCCTCTGGTGACCTCTTTCCTCAAATGTTAAGCGATTTAGCTGAAGCTCCGGTGGTTTGTGGCTGGATGGCTTTAGCTGATGGCTCTTGTTTTTCTTCATCTCTGTGGGCTTGTAAACTCTGCTTTATGTCAACGCCGGTCCTGCTGAATGTGTTTAGATTGACCCTCCAGCTTCTCGCTGCGGTTTTGGTCGTATATGGCCATGGCGTCAAACTCTTCATGCAGAGGCAGCCAAAAGAGGTTCGTCCAATCAGAACTGTCTGTTTGTCTATCAGGTTGTTCCTGTGATTCTACATCTCATCACCTCCATTAGCTCTGTGCGCCTCTTCATCCCCAAAGACCTGCGGTCATACGACAACCGACAGAGCATGCTCAAATCCATCCAGGTCAGCACATATGCACACACACACACACACACACACACACACACACACACACACACACAGTGGGACGTACTATTTGCACTAGTTATTAAAAAAAGAATCTTTTAATGTTTTTAAACTTACACGAGTCAATTAAAAAAAAAATCATCACCTGCCCAATATTTGTCTTCACAACCTGGCAAGTTTAGTGATCTGCATTTATTTAGTATATAAAATGCAGATCACTAATAATATAAAATAAAGATATTTTGCCCTAATGTATATTAGTCTGTGTTCCCTCACACAGCTTGTCTTTTGTGTAAATCTGCTGCCAAACCTTCTCAGTGACAAACTGTAATAAGTCCAAACATCTTGATTATATTGTTTGCCATTATGGTTGCTAATTAAATGTTCTTATGCAACCTCTGTGCCACAATATAAAGATTCTTTTTGTTTGTTTTTTAATAGTATAATTTGCAAGTAATTATATTAGTTTTTCCAGTTTTAATAATGTGAAGAATGTGCATTTATATATTTATTATTTAATAAATCAGAAGTTGACATGCTCTTCATATGTGCTCATTATGCATTAATATGCAATAATTTCTTGAATGACAACGTTCATGATTGTGATAATTATTTTGCTCAGGATTATAGCTTAACTATTATGCAATATGACTAAAAGTTCATTGACTGAAACTAGACTATTAAAGTCCATCAAAACTTGACAAAAAAAAAGGCTGGTGCCTGGTTGCATAACAAGCTATAACTAGTCTTACATGTTAGTCATCAATTTTTTTCCTTTAAGACTGTTTGTAACTTGTTTTTTTCCCTCCCCAGTCAGTTACATAAAGATGTAGATTGATCTAACTAGTCTAGTCTAAACTAAAGAGCTATATAAGACTCATTACCCCTTACCTAATTGTTAGTTGGCAAAAATTGTGGTTTCTGCAGACTACAAAGTCTTAATTTGCTCTTAGACAAATTAAGGCCTAAAAAAATAAGGCCTAAAAATGTCTTAAATTGGAGAAGAACGTTTGAACTCATAGTCGTGGTATTAAATGTTGCATGCACTGCACAAAAAAAACATATTATAAGACACATACCTAAACCAAATGTGACCCTGGACCACAAAACCAGTCATAATGGTTTTAGTAAAGCTGAATAAGCAAGCTTTCCATTGATGTATGGTTTGTTGGGATAGGGCAATATTTCGCTGAAATACAACTATTTAAAAATCTGAGGGTGCAAAAAATCTAAATGTTGAGAAAATCCCCTTTTAAAGTTGTCAAAATGAAAATGTCAAAAATTAAGTTTAAGTTTAATCCTTAATATCCTAATAAATTTTGGTTTAAAGATCGATAATCAATCATTTTTTTTCACCCTTACAAAGCATTGTTGGCTAATGCTACAAATAAACCCGCTACTCAGGACTGGTTTTGCGGTCCAGGGTCACAAATAACAGAGTTATCTATAAATTTAAATATATATCTATAAATTTAAGTGAGTGCTTAAAACAAAAACAAATATCTGTCAGTGGGGCATAAAAAACATTTTCTCTTTGAATTTAGATTTTTTTCTGAGGCAGATGTGTAGGCCAAAGTTGGCGAAGATAAAAAATCTTCGCTTTTATTTTATCTCTGCTATTAAAAAATAAGAACAAAGATACATGCTAAATGTTAATAATACACATAATATACAAATAAAACACAGTGCTTTAATTTTCAAGTACAGTAGGAGTATTTAGCAGTAGCATTTAGGAAATTGAATTAACAAATATAAAAATAAAACACTATATACATACATTATAGATTGACTCTTATTAAAGCAACAGTATTGAAGTTCTATAGTCAAGAGCAGTGAGTGATTTTTTTTTTTTTGTTTTGTTTTTTTTTCTTCCCTGTTTTGTTTTATTAACCTACCATTACCCAAAAATGACAATTCTGTCATATACTCACTCTCGAGTTTCTTTTAAACATAAAACATGTTGAACATAAAGCTTACTTTTTCCCCCCACTATCAAAGTCAGTGGGGACTAGCTACTGTTATCCACATTCTCCAAAATATCTTTTGTGTTTAGCACAGGAAAAAAATTAATAGAGGTTGGGACAACATTTTGGGTGAACTGTCCCTTTAATACCAATCGGCAGCATGTTTAGTTCTCACGCTTTAAGAGCTGCGCTCATCTAATATCTACAGGCATGCCTCCTTTTTTGCTCAACTGTTTACTTTCACTTTAGACTTAACCAACTGTGTTTATATGTAACCCTTGTGAGTTTTTGACAGTATTAGAGAATCAGATGATAAAGATAACTTAGTCCAGTAATCAGGTACAGTTTGACAGGCTTTTAGCATTTGAAGCACATGCCACAACACCGCGGATGAAATAACGCTATTAAACCGGCAGGTCTTTAAAGCAAATGGAAATAATTCCGAATTGCAGCTAATCACGAAATATACGTTGTTCAACCCGATCAATCAGGATGTGAACGTATCACTATGCATTTAGGTTCTTTAGGTTCACTGTCAAAAATGTCAGTGTGAACGCAACGAACCTGAACTACAAGTGTGAACACACCCTAGGCTACATCTGTGCTGTTATTCCATGCATAGTGTAACAAATTGCTTAATCTTGTAATTCTAGAACATTCCATACACACTCTCACACTTCCTTCACACTTCACTGGATGGATCCCGGTTAGTTGCGAACACTAATCTCTAGGAGCGGCCGTGTGACTTTTTGTTCCCTGTTGGAACATCTCAACCGTTCTCCTAATGGAAGGTGTTGAATGAGGACATTATAATGATTTCAGAGGTTTTAAAGATAAAAGCACATGACTGCTTCTGTTTGTGCTTCCCAGGAGGTGCAGAAACGTTTCCCAGATAACATTCCTCTGCTAGATCCCATAGACGACATGGGAATCAAGGATCCAGCGCTGAAGAAGGTCATTCAGAAGGTGGAGGCGTTCGAGCACAGGATGTACACACACCCCCTGCACAGCGACCCCAACCTGGAGGCCGTTTACACTCTGTGTGAGAAGAAAGCACTGGTGAGTCCGCTATACGGCGGGATTGATAATGTTATGTCTTTTCATAGATGCAACTTTTTTTGGTCAACTCACGAGTTGCAAATGTCACTTAAAATATGGCTCTATTGTTTAAGGGGTGGGTGTCATTTCCTGCGGCTGAAATCTTGAAGGTCCACCAGAACTAAACAAAAGCGGGAAACTGACATTAGTGCAGGGTGAATAGGTGCTCAAATCGGATCGCAAACAACCATACGGCCCCATAGTCGCTCACATTGTGTACCGTTGGTATTAAGGGGATGAGTGTTTTTGTTTTAACACAGTCCCTGCAGGCGTCATGCATGGGTTATATTTGTTGCGTGTCTGGGACTTGGCATACCTCTCCAAACCAGATTAGACTGTTCTATAAAGATCTGCAGAGAGTAACGCCCCAGTACACCCCAGAACTTTTTAACAACGGCCACATAAGTGCTATACAATAGTCTTTAAAATATTAAATTTAATTGTATTATTTTTACATAATGTGAATCTTTAATATTAAAAATACTGTAATGCTTAAAATATGTACTATTTTTGTTTTATTTATAATATACTTGTAATATAGTATACTTATATTTTTTTTAAATAAATCACATTTTGGTGTTTTTTTTTTTATATAAAATTTACAAAAATATTTATTTTATGTAAAATTGTTTTTAATATTAATATAATGCTAATGAATTTATAAGTATACTTAATGCTACTTAATTTATATAAAATTATACAAATTTTTTACTATACATGCATGATATATGTGACCCTGGACCACAAAACCAGTCATAAGGTTAAATTTGACAAAACTGGGATTTATACATCATATGAAAGCTCAATAAATAAGCTTTCTATTGATGTATGGTTTGTTAGGATAGGACAATATTTGGCTGAGATACATCTATTTGAAATCAGAAATCTGAGGATGCAAAAAAAATCAAAAAGACTGAGAAAATCACCTTTAAAGTTGTCCAAATTAGGTTCTTAACAATGCATATTACAAATCAAAAATTACATTTTGATATGTTTACAGTAGGAATTGTACAAAAAATCTTCATGGAACATGAACTTTACTTAATTTCTTAATGATTTTTGGCATAAAAGAAAAATAAAAAATTTTGACCCATGCAATGTATTTTTGGCTATTGCTACAAATATACCCCAGCGACTTAAGACTGGTTTTGTGGTCCAGGGTCACATATTATATCATATATTGTAATATATAATATGTATTGTTAGTCCTAATACTTAAATATTGCAAAATTTTTGCTTAAATATTTAAAACAATATTGCTTAATTATTATGTAATGTATTATTTTTGTTTTCTTGTTTTGATGTTTAAAATAATTTGCTCTATCTGTAATATATTTAATGACTGGATTATATACTTAATATTCAGAATGTAATTACATTTATTTAAAATGTAGATTAAAATAAAAGATTTATATTTAGCTTATAAAACTGTGTTTTTGGTCATTTAAATGCATTTGAGTCTCTTCTAGGACACAAACATATTTTCTGGCTTATTGTGAGCTACCCTTGTTCATTGAGCTCATGCCCTAGTTGTAGGCGTGAATGTAGGTCATGGCATTTAGACCACACATTAGCTTTAGTAATGCACACTACAGCATACTTCAGCTTTCAATAATTTTGTATTGTTGACAGTTGGATGTGGTTTCTGGAGGAGTGAGAGATTCTTGCCCTTTTCACTTAAAAACAATTCGGCTTCTTCTCAGTGTCCTGTTTTCAGTCTGTCTCTGAATCACTTTAGAAGGATCCCAGATAAGCCTAAAAGTGGATAATGGCATTAGAGACTCTCAGACAGTGAGTCTTGTAAGGGGTGAATCAGCTGCAGCGTAGCGAGCCAACACCATTAACCTTAGTTTCTCAACTGATACCAGCTGTCTGGGCTGATTTGGGTTCTTTCTTTTAGTGAAAGGTAGCTAATTATTTAACATTAGTTAGCTAATTTGCACATAATTTAGTCAGATATGTAATCCCATCTCATTACAGGTCAGTGGTGTCATTCTAAATATTGTCATTAGTTAAAGGAATGAAAAAATAGTGGTAATAGGATTGTTAAAGGATTATTCACTTCTGAAATTGTTTTACCTTTTTTCTGTAAAGGGCGTTTGACTTTCGTTGCGCGTTCACTTTGTAAACACTGGGTTGGTACTTCTGCCTAGCTCACGCGTGACCTTTGCAATGTGATTACGCAATGCGTGAAGTTGTGGATGCAGAGCTAGTGCAAGATGAGCATTTGTAGTTTATAAGTATATACTTTTTTTTTTTTTTTTTAAGAAACGTTTCGCTAGATAAGACACTTATTCCTCAGCTGGGATCGTTCAGAGCCCTTTGAAACTGCAATTTGGACCTTCAACCCATTGGCTCCCATTGAAATCCACTATATGGAGAAAAATCCCTAGATGTTTTCCTCAAAAATCGTATTTTTTTGACTACAAAAAAAGACATGAACATCTTGTAAACAAATTCTTTAAGTAGCTTTAAAGACTACCATTTAATACAGGTTTTATAACTTTTGACAAGTATGTAATCTTGGGATCAAGTGAAATTTGAGTTTATTAAAACTATTAAAAATCATTTTGTTATTCAAAATTAACCTGAAATAAAAATTATTAGCTGAAAAAAATCCAAGGCACTGTTTTCATTCCATTTGTTTAAGTTGAAATACTAAAACTACTAAAACCTAAATAAAATGAAGCTAAACTGATTTTTTATTTTTTTTTAATAGACAAACTAATATAATATAAATTGTAAACAAAATAATGTAAAAAAAAAATGTTTTGTTAGGATAGGACAATATTTGGCTGAGATACAACTATTTGAAAATCTGGAATTTGAGAGTGCAAAAAAAATCTAAATATCGAGAAATTGCTTTTAAAGTTGTCCAAATAAAGTTGTAAGCCATGCATATTACTAATCAAGATTTACGTTTTGAGATCGATAATTTTTAGACCCATCTCTTCTTGGCTATTGCTACAAAAATTACCATGCTACAGAAGGCTGGTTTTGTGGTCCAGGGTCACATTTAAAATATTAAATACTGCAATTCTATATAAATAATAATACTAAAATAACAGTACTAAATACTAATGACAAATGTGTCGAGTGTTTTCGAAAAGCTTCCTGTTTGTCATCGTCGCCTCCATAAACACCCAAAATGGAATGGCTGGTGACGTTATACAGTAATAAGACTAGTTAACTTTTTTCTTTCAAAGAAAGAGTAGTAATTTTACATGAATCCACTCTAAATGACAGGAATAAATGAACTTGAGTAAATAACAGTATTCTTCTGTCTACCGAAATACATTGAACTAAGTCACATGACTTGGCTGTTAGTTATTCCTAAGTTAAACTAATTTTTGCCCATGTTTTGTGCACTTTAGACTGATAGTGGCAATCTCTATAAAAAAAATACATCCGATGTATTAAATCGCACATTTAAAACTGGAAGTGCGTCTTTTCTCACGGTCGATTGTGCTTGTATTTCAGATTGCAGGCGACATTAAAGCGGCGAAGCGCGAGCTAAAGAAAGCACGTACCGTGCTGCAGATGGACGAGCTGAAGTGCAGAAAGCGTGTGCTGCGGCGCTTGGGATTCGCCACTTCCTCTGATGTCATTGAGGTGAAAGGCCGTGTGGCCTGTGAAATCAGCAGGTTGGTTACCAAAAAACAAAAATACTTACACTTATATTTTGTTCTCACACCTCAAGTCCTTGTTCTAAATAATTCTAGTTATCAGACATCCATTAAAATCAAACAAACCAAAATTTGACTCTCAAACAGCTTCTTTTCAACACTCGGGCTCGTTTCTAAACCATGCTGTGGTGTTCTTGCATGTTTACAGTGCAGATGAGCTGTTGCTGACAGAGATGGTGTTTAATGGGCTGTTCAACGACCTGACGGCGGAGCAGGCCACCGCGCTTCTCAGCTGCTTTGTCTTCCAGGAAAACGTAAGGCCAAAATGTCGTCATGCACATGTTGAAAATGTGGCCGCAATGTAATGTGAGAGAAGTCAATGTGTTATGACTGTTATGGGCCCAAAAAGCCTGTAGTGTTTGGCTTGAAATGGTTATGAATGCAAGGAATGAGGTTATTCAAAGGTCCAGCTTCTATTTGAGACTTGTGACATGCGTGGCATGTTCATTGAATAATACGTGCAAATAAGTACCATACATTACATACCATAGATTCAGTGCAATCCACCTTTTGCAAATTTTATGGGTCTGGTTTTGGATTTCATCCACATCTAGCTGTCATCATCTGTAATAACAAAACAGCTTATTTAGCTATTTGATATGAGGAATTGGTGTGTCTTATCATATTACTTTAATGTATTATCTTATGAACTCTGGTTTGCAGTGCAAACAGTTTTACCGTTTACTGCACGTGCCATATGCGTGGTAAAACACAAGCTCGTTGAAGAGAGGATCGCGATGCATCTGAGAATCCATTTTTCACCCAACCTTAATGAAACCAGGCAAAAGGACTCGCAGGTATCACATACACACACAGGAGGCGTCGTGTGTAGTTCAAGGGGAAGTCTAAAACTGATTATTTAATCACCAAACGGGCAAATGTTTACTTAAAGAATGATCAAAAAAGCAGCAAAGATTAGTTTAAAGAACAGATCAAACGAAAAGAAAAGGAGCAATATATATTGTTGTTGTAGCCATTTAATATTTTTTTTCTGTTTTACATTGTTTAAATATTATTTGTTTATGTTTTGTTTCAGTTCAATATGTTTTTACAAAAAAAGTTTGTGTAATTTGTAAATGTCATAAAGGACGTGGTATGAATTGGACGGCAATAACCCGGGAGAATTGGAGAGGGTCAGACACAATTTTTTTGACCACTTCGTACCAGTGTTGTTTTTGACAACCATCTTAGATTTAGTCTTAGTCTTTTGGACTAAAATGGTTATTAGTTTTAGTCAAATTTTAGTCACTTCTATGTGTGATAGTTTTAGTCCAATTTTAGTCGACAAAGTCAAAAAGGTTTTAGTCGACAAAGTCAAAAAGGTTTTAGTCTAGTTTTAGTCAAAAAAAGGGGAAAAAGTAGTCTTTTAACAAATTAATGTAGGTCAGTTAAGTATTTTGCTGTTGGGTAGTGTCACTTGTAAGTTCTGAAAATAGCAGATCTATAGTTCAACACAATGTGAGCTTCCGGATCGACTATTTTCACCAATAATTACAATAATGAAGGAATGTTTTAAAACATAAAAGACAAACAAGGATGGAATGCTGAAACGGCTTGCCATACTAGTATGGCAAAGAGTATTTAATGCTAAAACGGCTTGCCATAGCGGCAGATACTAGGATTTAATTGGCATGCACAATAAGCAGAAATGTCATGCGTTTTAAATGTCTGACGGACCACCCACTAACATTTTCGTCTATTCTCGTCTCGTCAACAAACTCGCACACGTCTCGTCATGTTGTAGTCATCAACGAGCCATTTTTATCTCGTTATCGTCATGGAAAAAAGTGGAGTCAACGAAATGATTTCGTCATCGTCATCGTTGACGAAAACAACATTGCTTCGTACGTTTTTATTTGTGGAAAATCCCTTCTTAAACGAATTTCTTTTTGTATAATTTTTGTTAATTTTAAATGTGTTTTTGTTGATCAGTTATAAAAAACAAGGAAAACTGGCATTGTGAAATAAAGTGCGTAACTACCATGCTTCCGCGGCCTGAAGAAAAGGCTAAAACATAAATTATAGCTCTATATGAAGCATACAGACTTTATTAGAGCTACAAAATACAAATGTTTCGCTTATATGCACAACACTCAATCTTCCAGCCCAGGGTCAAGTCTTTATGAACATTTACAACGAATTGGGACAGATATGATGTGATGTAATGTAAAACTATGAATGGTGCGCCGTGGCGCAGCAGGATTTCTGACGGCTAAATGAACACAGTTTACTTTCTCACGTCACGTCTTTAAATCTGCAACTTTGCTGTCTAGCAATATGACCAGCTGGATATAAACCAATACAAATATATGGTAACAATCCTGACATTAAGCATTGGTGTCAGACTTAACCTCTCATGCTCTATGACTATCGGCAAGGATTTTTGCCGATAACCGATAGTTCCGCCAATGAACTATCTGTGCCGATTAATCGGCAAAACCGATACATCGGTCGACCTCTAGTTAATTATTTGACTAAAATAAAAGGAATTATGCAAAATGCATGAGCTGAATAAGATATTTCACATTTACAAATGAGAAAATAGTTGAATTTATAAAAATTACCCCGTTCAAACGTTTATATACGCTTGATTCTTAATACTGTGTCATTACATGAATGATCCACAGCTGTGTTTTTGTTTAGTGATAGTTGTTCATGAGTCTCTTGTTTGCCCTGAACCAGTTAAACTGCCTGCTGTTCTTCAGAAAAATTGTTCAGATCCCACAAATGCTGTTTTTATTTTAGCATTTTTGTGTATTTAAACCCTTTCGAACAATGACTGTATGATTTTGAAATCAATCTTTTCACACTGAGGACAACTGAGGCAACTATTCCAGAAGGTTCAGAAGGAAAAACAATGCATTAAGAGCCAGGGAGTGAAAACTTTTTGAATTTGAAGATCAGGGTACTGTCTTTTGGGAAACATGTAAGTATCTTCAGTAACTTCTGAAGGACAGTACTAATAGAAAAATATATTTAGGCAAAATAGGCATTCTCAAAAGTTTTCACCCCCTGACTCTTAATGCATAATTTTTTCCTTCTGGAGCATCAGTGAGTTTTTGAACCTTCTGTAATAGTTGCATATGAGTCCCTCAGTTGCCCTCAGTGTGAAAAGATGGATCTCAAAATCACACAGTCATTGTTGGAAAGGGCTCAAATACACAAAAATGCTAAAAAAAAAAAAAAAAAAGGAATTTGTGGGACCTGAAGCATTTTTCTGAAGAACAGCAGGCCATTTAACTGTTCAGGTCAAACAAGGGACTCATGAACAACTATCACTAAACAAAACACAGCTGTGGATCATTCAGGTAACAAAACAGTATTATGAATCAAGTGTATGTAAACTTTTGAACATGGTCATTTTTATAAATTCAACTATTGTGTTCTCTTGTGGACAAAATTTAAATGTCTTTTGTGTTAAATGTATTATAAAAGTCAGTACTAAATAAAAAATAACATGCATTTTGTATGATCCCTCTTATTTTGGTAAAATAATTAACATTTTGCAGATTATCCTAGTTATATTAAAACTTTTGACCTCAACTGTAGATTACTATTGTATACTATAATAATTTAGTAGTTTTTGTTTCCATTCATAGATAAGTTTATATATTTAGACAGACAAAGTGCAAATGGTTTGCCTTAAATTATATTGTTTACATTTGATTACATTTCAAATGTAAAAATTGAGTTTTATCAACTCTAATCTTTAGACACAATATTTGATGATAAAATTGGAATAACATAATAAAACACACAAAAAAATGGAAAACAAAATATAGGGCCCTAAATTATTATTATATGGTAGCGATTAAACACAAATTTATTTGTTAACAAAGTTGTTGTTTACATAGATTTTTAAGGTCTAACAAACATGTGGAAAGCATTTCCTTCCCTATGGTATATAAATTTCCTGATAAATATTGTATGATATTGAGAAAATATCATGATCATATTTTTGGCCTTATCACCCAATCCTATGCATACTTATGTAGTTTGGTTTTAAAAGGTGCAAAAAAAACTAAATGGTCATGAAGATTCACATTTACAGAATATGGCCACTAAGGTGTAAAGTATATAACATCTGTGCCACCAAAAAATGCAAGTAAAATGGCATCAGTCACACACACGGTTAGTCTCGCCCAAACACGCACCATTTGTTGACCCAGTGTTATGTCTGACCCCAATGTGCCATTTGTCGCACATGGATCGTGTGTGTCATAGTTCAGCTGTTTCTTCTCTTTAGTCAACTGTCAGAGAGTCTTTCACCTGTCATAAACTGGTGGGAAACACTGAGATGGAACGGAAAAACATCCCGACAGGAGGTGTGAGAGAGAGATCTTAAGCGTATGGCGATTTACCATGAAACTGGGTGAAAGTGTTGCCTTGGGACATTAACACCCGTGAAGATTTAAAACAGACTTTGTTTTTTCTACTCCACATCATAAATATGGGTGTTAAAGGAGTAGTTCACTTTCAGAAAAATCAGGAAAACATTTCAGGATTTCTCTCCATACAATGCCCCCGAATTTGAACTTCCAAAATGCAGCTTCAGACGGCTCTAAACAATCACAGGGTCTTATCTATCAAAACGATTGGTTATTTTCTCAAAATGGGGATCATTTAGAGACCTTAAAAGCTGCGTTTAAACTGCATTTTGGAAGTTCAAACTCGAGGGCACCATAGAAGTCCATTATATAGAGAAGAATCCTGAAATGTTTTCCTCAAAAAACATAATTTCTTCATGACTGAAGAAAGACATGGACATCTTGGATGACGAGGGGGTGAGTACATTATCAGTAAATTTTTGTTCTGAAAGTGAACTACTCCTTTACAAAGGACATGTTGTTTGGACAATGCTGTTTTGATGGTAGAGGTTTTGCAAGTTTATCTTGTTTTTTGTTTTTTTTCTCTCGCCCCTATTGAGTATGCTTTTGTTGAGTAGTTCACATTTTAACATCAGGTATTTGACGTCATCCATGCTGACTCAATCTTCACGGCTTTGAAGCCTCTCCCATAAAACCTGGCAGATCTTATTCCCTTCATGCATGATTTAGAAAGTTAAAGTGTACTACACACCTACACAATCCAGTTAGTATATTTGTTCTGGTGGTGTTCCTTCATTTACTTGTTTTAATTAACTTTTCTCTATCCGCAGGCGAATGAGATGCCCAAACTGACAGAGCAGCTGGCTGGACCGCTGCGTCAGATGCAGGTATGTGTGTTCGAGAGGGAGGACTTGGTCAGCCACCCTGAAATTCTTCACATTACAGGCTCGCTATCACACGCACTATTTACCAAATAACGCTAAGACTCCCGCCACTGTTTGCGTTCACAGAATAAGCGGATAGGTCAGTCTGATCCTCCAAAGACGTAGTTTGGAACAGTTTGACAGTGTTTTTACTATGTGTGAAGTGTTTGTGTGTGGGCACATGTAGGTCAGCTTGATGGCCTCATTTCACAGCTTCAGTTGCTGTGACTTTAAACTGTTCACAGTTGGAGTGTGTTCATACCACTACTAAACTAACATAAAACTAAGAAGAATTAGTCTATTTAAATTAAAACGCTCATTTTGAGCCTGTGAAGCAAAACAGGAGATGTTTTACAGAATGTCCAAGTTGCTCTTTGGCATCTGCTAGAGATGTGTTCTCTAAAAAATGTCACCATCATAAGCTCTGAAAGCATCTATGATCTTGTCTTAAAGGGATAGTTCAATCAAAAATCTAAATTCCCTCATGATTAACTTGCCCTCAAGCCATTCTAGGTGTATATGACTTTTTTTAAAACATGTCCTGGCTCTTTCAAGCTTTATATTGGCAGTGAATGGGTGTTAAGATTTTCCATTGAAAGTGCATAAATCCATCATAAGTACTCCACATGGCTCCGGGTGGTTAATAAAGGCCTTCTTAAGTTAGTCAATGCATTTAAGAAAAATATTCATATTTAAAACTATACACTGTAATCTCTAGTTTATGTTAACTGTTGTACAGTTCCAGCGGATGATGTAGGCGAACATGGTACGAATGCAGCAGCTTAGCGGAGAGCAAAACAAAACGTTAGTCACGAATTAGAAGTACAAAACAAGGATTTGTAAAGAAAATTGTCATGATTTTAAAATAAGCCAAGAGGAGACTGGTTTTCCTTTGTTTTCACGAGACTAGCATGTTCTCACTGGAGCCGTGTGGAGCACTTTTTATGATGGATGGATGCACTTTATCAGACTTCAAAATCTCAATAGCCATTCACTGCCATTTGAAGTTTGGAAGAGCCAGGACATTTTTTTTAATATAACTCTGATTGTATTTGTCTGAAAAGAAAAAAAGTCATATGCACCCTTTAACTGGTCCCTTACTGTCACGATGACTCTCGTTCTGTTGTGGTTGTAGGAATGTGCCAAGCGTATTGCTAAGGTGTCCGCAGAGGCCAAGCTGAATGTGGATGAAGACACGTACCTGAACCAATTTCGCCCTCACCTGATGGATGTGGTCTACACGTGGGCCAACGGCTCCTCATTCTCTCAGATATGCAAAATGACAGATGTGTTTGAAGGTACTAGTTCTTTAGCAACAAATATCATTTCTTGCAACATTCATGTATCAAATATTTATAATATTTTTGTTATTTAACTGAATCCGCTTTGTGAATATTGATGATTTTAAGGCACTTTTTAGTTAGCCAGTTGTTTCTTAAGACCATTTGTTTCAGAGAATCACTTCTCATGAGTGTAAGTAAAATAAAAAATAATACTAATTTTATCTATTTAATTTTATTTTTCTACATATTGAGGTCAAGTTTTACAGAATCTGCTAAATTTTACCAAAAATAATTTTAAAATATTTTTTTTATTGTTGACCTAAATAAGATATTTCACATAAAAGATGTTTACATATAGTCCACAAGAGAAAATAATAGTTTTAATAGTTAGAATTTATAAAAATGACCCTGTTCAAAAGTTTACATGCACTTGATTCTTAATACCGTGTTGTTAGTTACCTATCCATCTTTTCACACTGAGATCAACTGAGGGACTCATATGCAACTATTACAGAAGGTTCAAACGCTCACTGATGCTTCAGAAGGAAAAACGATGCATTAAGAGCCGGGGGTGTAAACTTTTGAACAGAATGAAGATGTGTACATTTTTTTTTTTTTCGTCTAAATATCATATTTTTTTAATGTAGTACTGTCCTTCAGAGGCTACAGAAGATACTAACATGTTTCCCAGAAGACAAATAAGTTTAATTTAGCCTGATCTTCAAATTCAAAATGTTTTCACCCCCGGCTTTTAATGCATTGTTTTTCCTTCTGGGGTATCAGTAAGTGTTTGAATCCCTCAGTTGTCCTCAGTGTGAGGAGATGAATCTCAAAATCATACCGTCAAATACACAAAAATGCTGAAAAACCAATAAATCTGTGGTACCTGAAGGACTTTTCTGAAGGACAGCGGGCAGTTTAACTGTTCAGGACAAACAAGGAACTCATGAACAGCTGTCACTAAAACAAATAAATAATAAAAACTAGGTAATTCAGGTAATAACACAGTAGAATGAAGTTTATGTAAACTTTTGAATGGGGTCATTTTTATAAATTCATCTATTATTCAACTATTTTTTCTTGTGGACTACAATTAAATATTTATTCAGGTCAGTACTAAAAAAAAACACACACAAAAAAACACGCATTTTGTATGATCCCTCTTACTTTGGTAAAATAACCATCCATCTATCTATCATTTAATGCTTTGCTGGCATTAAATGATAGATATATGGATAAATAAATGGAAGGAGGGATTTTATTCCTGTATCACCCAACCCTAAATCCCGACAATGGTCTGTATTGATTCCTACTGTAAAAAAAAAACTGTTTTCATATCATCCCTGTTTCCCAGAAATGACCAGATGTGATTAGTTTTTGAGACTATTAGGAATCAGCAGTGTTGTATTTGGTCCTGACTTCATAAGTACAGCATGAGGCATGTTGTGAAATGCAGGGTTTAAAACGTATTTTCAGCACATCTTTTCCCAAAGTCCTCTGCTTTAAGATCTTGGCTGTGTCTGCGGCATGACGTGTGTTTTGAAACTCATGAAATCTCATGTCTTGTCAAGAAAATCCCCCATCTGTCCATGCTCCAGCTCCTGAGTGAGATTTTGGCTGCGTTCACATGCATTAGCAAACAGCAAAGCACTTCTAGTGATAAACTGCAGTAAGGGAGAGATGTTATATGAAAAATGGAGAAGTTCGCTTATGTGCTTTCTCTCATCCCCTTTCACCTCATGCGGGAATTGTCTCAGTGGAGATCGAAGAACATCATGCCAGCAAAACCCACTTGTGCCAAGAAAAGTCTCATTGAAGTAAACATTGCTAATACAACTGGACATTGAAACTATGGGTTACAAGCACTAAAAAATGACCATATGTGGTTGGTATGTAGTAAGTGTGAGAAGGACTAACTCTCTCTCTCTCTTTCTCTCTCTCAGGAAGCATTATCCGTTGTATGCGCAGATTGGAGGAGCTCTTGAGGCAGATGTGCCAGGCGGCCAAGGCCATTGGAAACACAGAGCTGGAGAATAAGTTTGCCACGGGTAAGACACACTGTAGACTCGTGGTGTGACTCATTCAGCTAATTAAAGCCACGTGCAAAGAGTATCCAATTTATTGTGGGCAGCTTTGACTACTTGACTTGTAAACTGCCTCAGAAAGATTTAATTATTGATCACATTCTGAGAACCTGCGGATGTGAGACATAAGATAATAAACACATCCATAATATTGCTGTTCAGTATTTTGACTAAACTTAATAACTAGAACGTTAGTTTTTTTTTTTTCTCTTCAAAGTGTAGTGAGCTGCCTTCTAAGGCCTTCTGTATTGATATCAATACAGGTGCTGGTCATATAATTAGAATAGCTTCAAAAAGTTGATTTATTTCACTAATTCCATTCAAGAACTGAAACTTGTGTAATGTATACATTCATTCCACGCAGACTGATATATTTCAAGTGTTTTTCTTTTAATTTTGATGATTATAACTGACAACTAATGAAAACCCCAATTCAGTATCTCAGAAAATTAGAATATTACTTAAGATTTTCTATGGGGTTAAGGTCAGGCGAGTTTGCTGGCCAATTAAGAAATCTGAATCTCCATAAAGTTGATCAGCAGCAGGAAGCATGAAGGGCTCTAAAACGTCCTGGTATACAGCTGTGTTGACCTTGGACCTCAGAAAACACAGTGGACCAACACCAGTAGATGACATGGCACCCCAAACCATCACTGACTGTGGAAACTTTACACTGGACCTCAAGCAATGTGGATTCTGTGCCTCTCCTCTCTTCCTCCAGACTCTGGGACCCTGATTTACTTTCATCAGAGAACATAACTTTGGACCACTCAGCAGCAGTCCAGTCCTTTTTGTCTTTAGCCCAGGCGAGACGCTTCTGACGCTGTCTGTTGTTCAAGAGTGGCTTGACACAAGGAATGCGGCAGCTGAAACCCATGTCTTGCATACGTCTGTGCGTAGTGGTTCTTGAAGCACTGACTCCAGCTGCAGTCCACTCTTTGTGAATCTCCCCCACTTTTTTGAATGGGTTTTGTTTCATAATTCTCTCCAGGGTGCGGTTATTCCTATTGCTTGTACACTTTTTTTCTACCACATCTTTTCCTTCCTTTCACCTCTCTATTATTGTGCTTGGACACAGCTCTGTGAACAGCCAGCCTCTTTTGCAATGAGCTTTTGTGTCTTGCCCTCCTTGTGCAAGGTGTCAATAGTTGTCTTTTGGACAACTGTCAAATCAGCAGTCTTCCCCATGATTGTGTAGCCTACAGAACTAGACTGAGAGACCATTTAAAGGTCTTTGCAGGTGTTTGGAGTTAATTAGCTGATTAGAGTGTGGCACCAGGTGTCTTCAATACTGAACCTTTTCACAATATTCTAATTTTCTGCTAACAAATACTTGGTCAAAATGTATTCCAAAAGTGATGGATGTTAGCATGTTGCTAAGCTAATTATGTAGTATTTGATTAGCTAACAAAATAGATACCAGTAGAGTTGAAAGTTAGCTTGCTGTTAAGCTAATACAGTATTCAATTAAAAAATTATGTGGTCAAAATTGATTCCAAGAGTTGGATGTTAGCATATTGCTAATCTACTTCCGTCAGTTTTATGGGCATCTGAAAGCTATAATGGACATTATCAAGTGTACGTTCAATCCCATAATGCACAGCAGTCAATGTACATACACAGGCTAACCTCAAGAAAATAACTGCACTGTGTCAGTGTCTGCCTTTGCTCACTTGTTTTCATTCAGCAGACGTATATTAGTACAGTATTTTGTTTTAAAACTCAATTTTCTTGTGTTTTCACAGGTATAACGAAGATCAAGAGGGATATTGTGTTTGCTGCCAGTCTTTACCTGTGAATCCTGAGGTTTATTTTTTCTGTATTTGTTGTAGTTTTTTTTTTTTATTCATTTTGCATCAAAACACTGAAGAACAGAATTTACATCAAACATAATTGCTTTATTTGTGTTCGTCAACGAGCATAATGGGTTTTTGTTTTCATCATAAAAGCGCAATATTGTACATTTTAACAATTTTAATAAAAAAAAGTCTGTATAGTGATTTTTTCCATACACATAAAAAAAGGTTTGTCTTTTGTGGCTTAATAGAGGTACACTTATTAGTTTTTGGAGATACACAGAAAGCTGTGGTAGCAGCAGAAGCAGTCCAGCCAAGGCAATGTGGGACAGCGTCCGTAGAGAGACCCCCAGAAAGGGGCGTCAGGAGAACATAGAAAGCAAGGTTACATTCACGGGTTTCCACCCTAGTGGTCTGCCCTCGTAGTGGGTGCACGCTAAAACCCCTTCCCATTGACAGAGGCTCATGATAGCTTAGTTCGGGTTTTCATAATGATTTCCATTCGTAGGCGTCTCTTGTAAGGTGGTGTGTGGGATCTCTGCCTCTTTCTGTGGTTCCACTTTCTTTTTGAAAAAATCCGACACACAGAAAACCTGTAAGGCGTGAGAGAAGGAGATCTTGAGGTTTACAGTCACAGCAGAAGAGCCTGAAATGTCAGTTTTTGTTCTATATTTGGCAACTTATTGTAGTGCTTATACTATACTATGGAAAATAGACATCAGTTAAACCCCTATTTATTATTTCTGTGAACACAAATGTGCATTAAAAGGGACTGGGGCTGATGTTGATTAAAAAAATCTAAATTGTTTCAAAACAAAATATAAAATAAAACTTATCCATCCATACTAATATGAAATACTACTATGACTAAACTAAAAAAAAAAAAATCCAATCAAAAACATTAACTGAAACTATAATTAAATTCAAACTAATGCTTGCTAGAGAAAGAGATTGATTGATATAGATGTGTAGATGAATCTGGAGAGAAACGGATATGGATAGATAGATTGATAGATGTAGATCTCCATACATCTATCATCAATCAGTATCTATCTCTCCATACATCTATCAGTGTCTATCTATATAGACACTGATAGATGTATGGAGAGATAGATACTGATTGATGATAGATGTATGGAGAGATGATATTTATGGATATATAGGTGGATAGATTATATGTGGGTGGATAGATATTGATAGATGTATGGAGAGATATGTAGTTATGGATAAAGATAGCTATAGATAGAGATAGATAATGATAGATGTATGGACTATATATATATATATATATATATATAGTTATGGATCTAGATAGAGAGATTAGATAAAGATAAATACTGATTGATGATAGATGTATGGAGAAATATAGTTATGGATATAGATAGATGGTGTATAGGTAGATAAATTGGTGTATAGATTGATAGATATGGATATGTATAGATAGATCGACCCTGTTTATAGAGATTTATAGATGGATGTGTGTATATAAATGTAGATAGATATGGAGATATATATATATATATATATATATATTAGTGGTGGGCTGTTATCAGCGTTAACATGAGACTCTTATCGGGCGATAAAAAAATATTGCCGTTAATCTATTCTCAAAGTTTGGTTGGGAGCTGGGTCTATACTACACAAGCTATGATGACTTTCACCTTGATATTTTAGCGTGGATGTATTCCTAGCCGAATTGCACTGTAGGGGGCGAGAACGAGTCTTCGAACCTGTGTGTATGCCTACTGTCGAATTACCACATCAAACCAGACGTGCTAACATGGATGCAGCTATGAAGCCGCCGGGTTTGCTTCAGGGCAGGTGCGTTGCTAGACCCTTTTTACTGGAGCACGCGTCCCAGTGAAAATCTGCTGTGCCCCAGTAAAATCTCAAATTTGAGTTTTAATTTACTTTGATAATCCCGAAATGAAGACATTAAATTATATGCAACAACTGAATTGACGCTTCTAAAAGCAACGCAGTTTAACCGAAGACTATGCACGCAGATATCCATGCCAGTGCACATCTGTGTATTTAACTGCAACGCGCACGTCGTGCAGCCTTTTACGCAGAAGTACATGCAGTGTAGGAATAGTTGGTCACACAAGTTTGTATAGTTCATTGTGTTGTAAATGCAATTGTCAAGCAATTTGTGATGCATTTTGGAAACAGGAGATGAGCCCCTGGTCTAATGCGCCACCTGGCTTGAGAAACCCGTTCTCAAAGACTTTTAGTCATTATTTGGGTAGCACACATATTCTGTATGTCTTGATCAGAATTCAAATTAGCCATTTTAATCTAGATTAATTCCAAGATTACAGTGAGATTAATCTAGATTAAAAAAACGAATCTATGCCCACCACTAATATATATATATAGAGAGAGATGCTGTATATATAGATTGATATAGTTATTTGTATGTGTGTATATAGATAGATCGATATGGATATTTGTGTATATATAGATAACTATTTCCATATCTATCTATAGATTTAGATAAGCTATATATATATATCTGTGATTTTTTTCCATGAACATCAGCCAGTCATGTGTGTTTGGAATAACACGAGGAAGTACTGATAGGTAATTTTTTTTAAAGTTCTGGGTGAATGTCCTTTATGCAAAATTCCTATTGATATCCTGCAAGCAGACATGTGCTGTTGACCATATCACTCACCACTAGTAAAGCCACAATGGCTCCTTGTATGAGTCCTGCGAGTACATCACTCCAGTGGTGTTTGTAGTCTGAGACACGGGACAGTCCTGTATACACAGAGGCGGCGATCAGGAAGAACTGGAGCGTGGGTCGAAGGAGCCGTGCCCATTCAGCTTGCATTCTTGCTTGAAGATAAAGCTTGGAGAAAGGAAAAAACTGCTCAAGCTCATTGCCTGCTGAACTTGTACAGCACATGTGACTCACGTGATGACCTCACTAATACACGGTCATGTTGTGTTTTCGTGTTACCACAGATCCCACACTACCTGATTCCTCTGATTTACGAAGTGGCTTTTTTTTATCTCATGCCCTAGGAAATGTACAAAAAATTCTTGATGCGTCATATCCGCCACAGTCATTCACCCACCCCACCTACTCAACAAAGTACAGTCTTCCTTTAACAGGAACCAACTGAGGTTATTTTAGTTGATACTAAACTAGGGGTTCTGAGAAATCTAAATTATGCTTAAATATTAATCATTATGCTATCACCTTACAGGTCTTGCTGTCCAAATCATTACTCATTTAAAGGTTTGACAGAGCGATCCGAGTAGAACGATAGTTTGCAACAACGAATCAATGTGGGCAAAACAAGATCTGTTTAAGTTCCACTACATGTAGACGTGTGCTTGTGCAACAGTATGAAACCCTAAAATCAAAGCTGACATTTGTTTTGAAACTCTGTAAACACAAACAAAGAATTACTTCGGCAAGCTGATGGGAAGAAATCCTAACACTCAACCCCACGCTGGGCAAAGATTCCCAGAAATCGTTGGGAGTCCCTAAAAGCACACACAAACTCAAGAATCATCTATTAAGTTTATTTGTGTGGTTAATAACTGTTATCTTATCTGGATTCGAACATAAAATCAGGAATCAAATACCTCTGATAGGGTAGAAAATTAAATGTCGCTGCACATTGACCCCAGGTCTGATATGTTTATTTCAGGGTTCAAATGTGCTTAGCCGCATGTCCTTAAAGCTTGTACTCTCATGATAAGATTATGGTAAGTTGTGTTTGCTAACAAGGCTGTAATGGAGAAGTTCAGCAGAGTGACATAAGACTTCTTAAGATTACTCTGCTGAATCAATATACCTCAGCGTGACAGATAATGGGTATTTTCCAATGGAAAATCCATTAAGTAGAACTAAGACATTTATCCCATTTCCTATTCATACAGGTTTGGAACGTCATGAAAAAAATATATAATTTTTCAGGTGGACTATCGTCCTAACAAATGGGGTAAAGCATAATTCAAAGACACTTACTGCCAGGAACAGCATACAGTACATGGAGAACGAGGAATGTCCCGAGTAGAACGAGAGTCTGCAACAAAAACAATCAGGGAATCAATGTGGGCAACACCGAAAGACTATTTAATTAGTACATGCAGACTAGTGTTAATTTCGTCACCTATTTTTAATTTAGTCTTAGTCTTAGTCTTGTGCCAAATGTCCTTGTTAGTTTTAGTCATATTTAGTCATTCACATATCTTTTTTTGTTAGTCAAGTTTTAGTCGACTAAAAGTCTCGTCATTTTAGTCTAGTTTTAGTCAAAAGAAAACTCAAGGTATCTTAGTCAAGTTTTAGTCGACTAAAAGTCTTTTAATTTTAGTCTAGTTTTAGTCAAAAAAGAACTCAATATATTTTAGTCTAGGTTTAGTCAAAAAATTGTAGTCTTATATTAAAATAACACATTATTACTGAGATTATTACTGATACACATTTCAGCAAAAAAAGTGTTTCACATATCTCAAACATTGGTTAAATGTCATAATTACCTGACAAAATACACTTGTTGAATGATTTTGTTGAATGCAAATGTTAAACGTGTCTGGTTTTCAATTTCTGATTTAGGAGACACATTCACAAATGATTAACCCTTTCAGTGGTGAGTTTTAAATATTCTAGCGGACCCCTGAGAGTGAGTTTTTTTTAAGCGACCGTTATTTTAGAACGTTCGTCCTTATTGTTTCCATGGCGACGCATCAAGCTTGTCACGTGTCACAACACAGACACAATAACACTGTATGACAGATAGATCGCTTTTATTTCGTTTTTCCTTTTTTATCCAAAATACTCACAGACTTGCTTACCATGCCATGAACTATCTAATATTCCGATTCACAAATATGTGTGAATTAGTATGTTTCGTACTTTAAAACCCTATATAAATGATCTGGGTCGTAATCTGTAACGTGAGATGGGCGCGGCCATGTTTGTTCGCGCTGCCGTTCAGACTCAGAGAGTCCTGTCAGCCGTATTTACAGCACATATACATTCATCCGTTTCTCCCGAAATACATGCAAGTAAGTGGCGGGTGAACTGGAAGAGGAATAGAGTGAACTTTTTAGTTACTAAGCCTATGTGTATGTGATATGAATAAAACACATCGGCAAATTATATTTGAATAGATTGTTATTTGCTGCTTCCATAGACCTATGTGTGTATTTTACAAACTCGTTTTACTAGTACTTATGTGTATTTAAATGTCTGAAACCTAAAATAAGCGTTATGTGGTTAAAAACACTGCATAGTTGTGATTATATGACAAGAGCAGAGCTCGTCCGTCTCTGGCTCAGCGCCAGCCAGCGCGCCAAAGCGCAGTTTGAATATTTTAAAGCCGTAACAGCTGATGAAAAAGCAGAGACGATTGTAGACGAAAATGAAGAGAGATTTTATCTTAGTTTTTATTTTATACAAAACATTTTCGTCTCGTCTTTTTTCGTCAACAATAAGGCATGTTAATTTAGTCTTAGTCAGCGTTTTTGGACAGTGGTGCAGTCTTGTCATCGTCTCGTTTTAGTCATGAAAAAAAAGGTTGTTGACGAACATATTTCGTCTCGTCTCGTCTGACGAAATTAACACTAATGCAGACATGTGCTTATGTAACACCATGGAGGCTTTAATTAAAGCTGACATTTGTTTTGCAAATCTGTAAACACAAACTAAGAATTGCTTTGACAAATTGGTAGGATGGAATCCTAACACTGAAACCCCACACTAGGTGAAGATTTGCATTGTCCCATTTGGTCCCATAAAAAAAAAACTCCATTTGAAAAGCAAACACACCCTTTTCCGGGTGATAAAGGCATGCTTGGGGGATACGCGTGCTGACCGGTCGGGGCAGGGGAAGCACGGAAAGCGTCAAAGAGGGAGGGTGGTCTGGCTATCCGGCAGGCTTTTGTGTGTTCCTGTTTACTTAGGCTTAGGCCACTTGTCAACTAGGAGCATCCGCCTAGCGACTGACGCCAAATAAAACTTCAACCAGCACAACTGCCATGAACTCAACCCCTGTAAATATGTTCCTTACATATTGATCTACTTAATAGCAGAGTTCAAAAAGACCCAGGCAGTGTGCGAGTAATAATGAGGCCAGATCTTCATGTTCTTGTTGGCTGATTGAATTACAGACCCGGTCATGAGACGAGACCAAGCAGAGCTAAAGCAAATTATCTATGAGGTGGAGAAGCCAAAATAAAGCATTGTAGAGGGCAAAACTGACATAAAGCGCAAAACAGACTATTTAAAATAATTTATAACTGGACTGTTTGAACTAGACCTGGTTGACTCCCCTACCCTACTCCCCTCCCACAATACACTTGCTTGCCTATCAAGAAGAATCCATTTTCCTGAGAAGAACGCTCTCGTGTGAAAGGTGATCTGAGTTATTCTGGTCTCAGACCCTCCACTGCACTTTATTTGTTCTATAAATGGCATCGTCTCCTAGGCAAACACTGAACCACCACCAAAGAGGTGCTCGTCTGAGAGAGAGAGAGAGAGAGCGAGATGGGAACCACACCTATGTTAAATGAGAGCATTCTGAGAGGGCCTGGGATACTGCTGGCCTTGATTCTGACCCAAGAACCCAAACAGAAAGCCTGCGTGCTCTGAAACGGCTAACCACAGGATTAGAGACCACTACTGCGTGTGAACCAAAGATTTCCACCAAGAGCTTGGGTGGCCAACAGTGTGGACAACTGACCCCAAAAATGGTTCATGGTAAAGATGTTGCAAGAAGCTGTTCATTTCAATTTTAATGAGGGAGTTTCTTCTCAATGCCGGATATAAAGTAGTCTTGGCACACTTGAGGTCACAATAGAACTAGTTCTGCTAATTGGACACCTTCCTGAAAATTCGTAGAACTACACCTAATTCCTTGGCAGACCCATCTATCGAAAAGGTTCAGAGGCAAAGTTATTTCGAGGGACAAGCTTGTCTAATACTGAATGCACATGCAGACTAGACTGGTTAGGACATTTCCAGGATTGAACCACATCAAAGAACAAGTTTGAGGGCTTCCTTCTTTCTTGCAACTCTTCAACCCACAGCAGGACACACAGTAGTGCAGGGTTGTCTAATTCTGGTCCTTGAGCACCTGCAGAGTTTAGCGCCACACCTACCTGGAGCTTTTGAGTGACCCTGAAGACCTTGATTTAGAGCTAGAATTAAACTTGAACTTGCACCTTTCTGTAGAGTTTATCTCTTAAACATGCTAGCAAAATCTAAACAAGGTTTTCATGATCACTGGACACTTCCAGCTAGTTGTCAGAGCCAAACATTGCAAGAAAGTGGCCCCCGCAGGAGCAAGATTGGGCACCCCTGTTTTAAGGTAAAGAATAACTACTAGAGTTTCAGAGCAGGACACCCAGTAGTGCAGGGGTGTTATGGTCTTTGAGTACCTGCAGAGGTGTCCAAAAGAAGTTTGAGTGACCTTGAAAACCTTGACTTAGCGCTAGAACTAACTCTGCAGAACAGTGGCCTTCCAGGTGCAAAACTGGACATTCCTGCAAGAGTGTACAACACTACTGCAGACATGCAAACTTTTGCAGCTTCCTGTAGAGTTTATCTTCTGAACCAACTAAAAAACATCTTCAGGATCACTAGAAACCTCCAGGCAGGTGTGTTAAGTCAGATCTGAACTTTGCAAAAAAGTGGCCCTCAGGAGCAACACTCCTGTGTTAAGGTAAGGAGTAACTACTAGTTTTCCAGAGCAGGACATTCAGTAGTGCAGGGGTGTCCGATTCTGCTCCTTGGGCACCAGCAGAGTTTAGTGCCACACCTACCTAAAGGTTTTGAGTGACCCAGAAGACACTGATTTAGGGCTAGAGCTAAATTCTGCAGGACACTGGCCTTCCAGGTGCAAAATTGAACATCCCGGCAGTAGTGTACAACACACTACAGCAAGGGAGCCAAATTTTGCACTTTCCTGTAGAGTTTATCTCCTAAACACACTTGCAATATCTAAACAATGTCTTCATGTTCACTGTAAACTTCCAGGCAGCTGTGTTAAAGCAAATCAGAGCTGAATTTTGCAAGGAAGTGGCACTCCAGGAGCAAGATTGGACACCTCAGTGTTAAGGTAAAAAGTAAAAAGTAACTACTAGTGTAAAGAGTAAAAAAGTAAAAAGTAGTGATTCAGAGCAGGACACCCAGTAGTGCAGGGGTGTCCAAATATGGTCTTCGAGCACCTGCAGAGTTTAGAACCACACCAACCTAGAGGTTTTGAATGACCTTGATTTAAGACTAGAGTTAAACCTTCTAGGTGCAAATTTGGACATCCCAGCAGTAGTGTACAACACTATTGCAGGGGTGCCAAATTTTGCACCTTTCTCTAGAGCAGGGATAGGCAACATCGGTCCTGGAGTGCTGATGTCCTGCAGAGTTTAGCTCCAACCATAATAAAACCTCACCTGCCTGTAGCCCTAGTAATTCTGAAGACCTTGATTAGCTTGTTAAGGTATGTTTGATTAGGGTTGGAGCTAAACTCTGCAGGACAGTGGCAATCCAGGACTGTCATTTTCAGTGATCCTGGAGACGACGTTTAGGATAGGCACCCCTGATCCAAACAAAGTCTTCAGGATCACAGAAAACTTCCAGGCAGGTGTGTTAGGGGAAGTCAGGGCTGAACATTGCAAGAAAGTGGCCCTCCAGGAGCAAGATTAGACACCCCGTGTAAACGTAAACTACTAGTAACTGTTAGTGACCTATAAGGGAGTGTTACCTACCTTCCCTCATTGACCTTGTCTACATCCCCAGTGCAGGTGAAGTCCTCAATGTAAGCCCCTCCTGTGCAGTTGATCTTTGTCCAATCCGGTTTGCACACATTCAGGAAGTGTGGCCGCAGCCGGCCGATGGAATACTTGGCAATGTCAGTAAGTGATTGGCTCATGGCGGCACCAAATACAAAGGTGCCAATGGCCTTATAGATACAGGCCACATAACCGTTGCAGAAAGACTTTGATTTGATGCGGTTTAAATAGACTGAAAGGCACTCCCCTATGATCATCTGTGATGGAAGAGGAAGCAAAGAAACATTATTTTTCTTTGTTTTGGTGAGAAGGCCAAAACCTTTTTTACAGCCAGTCACGTGTTTGTGATATGAAAATATTTGAGGACTGTTTCTGAATCTAATAAGGATGTCCACACGTACAAGAACAGAAGACAAGATCAAACAGCAGAAGCACTTGACAATGCAGCAATCACAAGGATTTCCGTAAAATGTCCGTAACATCACAGTTACCCATGTTTGCATTACCTCCTTTAGAGGGTATGCCTATTGGCCTTTGTAGACACCATATTTTGATACTGGGCTGTGTAAGATGGGACTACAGTCCATTTCAGAAATCATAGGATTCCTAATTCACATCTAGTTTTGACAAGCTTTGACGTTATTTTGTTCTTCTGAGGACCAGTATGAAATACTGAATGGACACCATCTATAATTTCATAATATGTGGTCTACAATGACTACAGTCTAGTGACTGCAATTATAGTTTGGGTAATATACATTAAAATATACATTAGCAGTAACCTAAATCAAATGTTTCAATAACATTTAGGCAGAGGTATATGTTGTTTGAGCTCACATGGGTGACTGTGAAGTTATATATATGTGTGTATGAGTGTGTATATTTATATAGGAAATGTTATCCATACTATGTAAGCTCATTTGAAACAAACCAATGTTTCTAATATCCTTGAAAGGATAGTGCTGAATTGTAGATGCTATCACACAAGATAAAAAGCCTCCATTAAAGAAACAGTTATGAGATGTAACCACAGAGTGACTCCTACTCTAGTCTAAACGTCTCACCACAAGATTGTCTGTGGTACATGGGCTTTTATGGGAAAATATATATGAGTAGATGACCAGAAGACATCTTTTCCACTCCAATGGTTGGCTTAGGAGTCCTTGTCCTTTAAACATGTAAAGGTCTTTTACAAGTTAAATTAATTTACATTTAACTTCCATGTCATTTCAATGCAACTGACTTGTTTTCTTCTAAGGAACACAATTTGAGAAGTTTTCAAGAATATTTATGTTAATCTTTTCCAGTCCATATGACGCTATATTTGAGTGAACCATCCCTTTAAGCATCTATCTACAAGGACCGCTTGTCCTCTGAACTGTGGTTAGATCTCAAAGTCCTGTTTCTCAAGTTGGCATAAGAACAGACGTACTGATCAGAGAAGCACGCGACAAACATTATTGGCGTAATGAGAGAAGAACACAGATACAGGAAGGGGGTAAGAGCTGCTAGTGTAACAAACAGACGGCCACTTACAGTAAGCATAGTGATAGGAATCATTACTCCTCCTAATAACTGATAGGAAATGGTGTCTTCTTTATATGGGTAGTTGATAGAGTCATCGTTACAGAAAAATCCCCGTTTGAATGATTTGTGTTGTATTGTGAGTATTGCAAATGGAAGTCCCACTAGCAAAAAAAGCAATGAGAGAAACAAAAGTCAGAGGTTAACAGAGTGCCTCGTACACTATTCTCCCCAACTCAAGCAAAGGTTGTTCTCCTCTGGGAGGTGCTCGTACAGAAAGAAAAGCTGTGAGTTAGACAGACATTCAATATTCTATTAACACATAATAAACAAAGGGTTAGCAAGTAGGTGGTGTGGCAGCCAGGGCTGAATTTAGCTAAAAGTTGCACTTTGAGTAATGTAGCCTGTTCTTGTTAAAGTCTGTTTTATTGGTTTGTTTTCATTCTCTAGTGGTTTTGAGCTCGACATGGGAAGTGGAACATGTCAAATGATTCAACGGCACGCGATGATGACGGGTAGATCTTGTCAAAACGATGAGTATTTGTACGCCTGGATCTATAAATATAGCACATGGTGTGAAATCCTCATTTTTCATTCTAATCTTTCAAGCCCTGTTCACAACTGACAGCGATTTTAGTGCTCAAGGTTGCTGACACGGTTTTCCAACATTTTTTTCCATCCAGTTTTGCGTAATTATATCATATAGAACACTGTAAACACAGTATCATTAACTTCCAAGAAACTCCAATGTCTTCCATTTATAGTTGCCGCATTTGCACTGTCAACTTTGGTCAGTGTGAACAAGGCTTTACAGTTTCTAAAAAATGCATGTTCCATGTTCTTTCACACCCCTATGTTATAAAAGAGCTCTTAAATGCTGCTCCACCACAGTTAGAAACATGAAAGTGGTAACATAAACTTCACAAAAGTGCAGGAGGGGTAACAGTTGTAAGACACCACCAGAAAACACTTTACAAGCCTGTTGGGGACATGAAGGTTACTCAAGCGTGACAGCAAAGCATGTGGTAGGGATTAAGACATTTACCCAACATGCAGTGAATATGGTCTGCTGAGACGTTTGTGTGCGTGTAAAGTCCATGAACCGCTCAATCCGCTAAGACCTGGTATCAGCTATGTGGATCAGAGCAGGTTACCCAGCACCAACCGAAGACTCCTAAAATTACACCGTATCTTCTTGCTATCTCTGGTGAAAGCTGCATTGTCATGGTCTGTGATGTGCTGGCTGAACGTATGGGATTTCAGAGTCGTTAGGAACATTCGGTGTAGCATTAACGCCACACGGATCAGTTGTTTCTTCACTTGCATGCTGCCTAGACTGGCTTGGCAGGCAAGTGGCGGCTAAAGACTGCTTACATAGAGGTCAAACCCAAATCTAGCAATATGGGAAGTTTGAGGTTTTCCCAAGCCTGTGGGTTATGGGATAAAAGTCATACGGGGTTACTCACGGAAAGTATTGCTGACAGTTTTGGAGTTGTTTTAGAGGAAAAAGTATGCCATCTGTGCCCCAGAAAATATCAACTATCCACTCTTATCAGAATTCCAGATTGATCGCAATATCCTAAATACATCTTCCATCAGGTCTAGATTTTGTGTGTTCAATCAGTTTTGACACAAATATTTATGCAATTCAAAAGAAAGTTTGTCCAAAAATGAAAATTCTATCATTAATTACTTACCCTTGTGTCATTCCAAATTCACAAGTCCTTCATTCATTTTCGGAACACAAGATATTTTTTCATAAAATTCGAGAGCTTTCTGACCCTGCATAGACAGCGACGCAACTGACACATTCAAGGCCCAGAAAAGTAGTACGGACATTGGTAAAATAGTCCTTGTGACGTCAGTGGTTCAACTGTAATTTTATAAAGCTACGAGAATGGTTTCTTTGTGCACAGAAAACAAAAAACAACTTTATTCAACATTTTTTCCACACGCACGTGGCATATTATCATCAACATGCGTCGACTGAGATGGAAGAGGATTTCCAAAGTTGTTATTTTTGTACTCGTTGTGCATAAAAAGTATTCTCGTAGATTTATAAAATTAAGGTTGAACCACTAAGGCTGTCCTTACTACCTTTCTGGGCTTTGATTGTATCAGTTGCATCACCTTCTAAGCAGGATCAGAAAGCTCTTGGATTTCATCAAAAATACCTTTATTTTAGGATAAACGAAGGTCTTACGGGTTTGGAATGACACGAGGGTGAGTAATTAATCACAGAATTTTCATTTTTGGGGGAACAAGCATGACGCTTGAACATGGGTACTTGAGATGTGACCAAATGGTGACCCTTCCTAAACATATTCTGGAAGTTTCTGTGGTTTGGTTGGTAAACCCAAGAACCCTCTAATGATGAAAACCACAAACTCTGCCCAATTTGCAGTTGCTTCTAAAAAAAAAAAAAAAAAAAGCAGCAGGAGTAGATTGAAGGAGGGGGCTTAAATACATTCCCAGCCCAAAATATCTCAAATCTGAGCTAATCTAAAACAGCTACTTCTACTTATTTCTTGTACATGGTGGACATCCTTAGCTAAGAAGTTAATGAAAAGCAACATGCCCAGAGTATCCCTACACAACGGAACAAAAACACTGTTTGGATGCAAGTTCCTGAAATTTCTTGTTTTTTTCCCGACATTACGTCTACACCAGACACATGTAGCGCATCACAATTTGCCACAACATTAATAGTCTACAATGGAAGTGTCTTTTGTGTCACACCTTCAGTTGAGGGATGGTTTTTATTTTAGACATGCCACAGAGCTACACCAGCATTATAATTTCCCAATTTGTGTGAAATATCAAATGTTCTGTTGTTTGTTACAACAACAGCTTGATTTTTGGCCTGTCTTCTTGTGTTTTTACCTGTATGTATATATATATATGTATACATATTTTACATTTTTGAGGGTGTCGCACCACATGACATTTTGCAACTGAACTATTTATTTTATTTTTTTACTGCATGCTACATGGTCGCACCACGTTACTGTGATTTTCGTAAACAAAATTAGAGCTTGATTTTTGGTTTCTGGCCTCTCATCTTTTGTTTTTACCTGTAAAAATATATGTATTGTAGTACAACAATAGCTTTTACAAATTTTAAAGAAATCAGAATTGGAAAATATGCGAAACCTATCATGTAACTTACTTTCATTTTATGGCCTATAACCAATATTGGGACAGATATTTTAAAAAAATAAAATAAAATAAACGGTTTTGCTTAAATAAAAACAAATAAGCTTCCATGTTTACCACACATGATGTGCTCTAAGTATATGTTTCTATCATTGTTTAGCTGTACAAAAAAGGTTAAATAAATGTGTTCATTATGTAAAGGGATCATATCTCTTCACTTGGACTTACTTTCATAGTGCCTTCATGACCTTTTTAGATCTTCTAGATTTTGGTTACATAGGCTTTCAAAGGAGAGACAGAAACGTCTCATGTTTCATTAAAAATATCTTAATTTGTGTTTTAAGGACTAACCAAAGTCTTATGAGTTTAGAATGGACATAAGGGTGAGTAAATAATGACATTTTCATTTCTGGGTGAACTATCCCTCAGGCGACAATAGTCTCTTCCATTTAGACAGCCTCCCAAAAGAAGTGACTTGAACAGCTGCTTTCAATCCACCAAATAAAGCTCTATTGAAATTGCATTTTGCACCTGTTCAATGGTCAAGAGTCATGTTGAAACAGCTGCTCTCCGGTGTCTATTTGTCTGTTTGTTCATTCAAATTGAAGGGCCACTTCCTGTGACTGTAACAGCCCATTAAACTCTCAAGATGAATTGCCAAATATCTTTAGAAACAAGCTTGAGCGCACTACAGACTTGTGAGGGAAACCGCTGGGCATGTCTTGTGTGGATGCTATCTGGGATTACTTACACTACATATGGGAAGTGTGAAGCCCACTGTGTAGAGCACAGTGGAGGTGACTGTGCTGGTGTGGAAGGGATAGGTGATGCTCTCATCGTTACAGAAAAAGCCCCGCTGATACGGTTTGATTTTACCCAGGTTAAACGCTGCAAGCGGGAGGCCAGCTGTAGGTGAAGAAGGGTTAACAATGGATTAACAACTCGATAAAGGGGCTACCAACCAATGAAACGCAAGGGCTGATTCCTAATGCTGATAAATGGCTCCTGCCACCTAAGAGATAAAAATCACATGACGTCTGTGGATTAATAACGACAAAAGACACCTGACAGGCGGTGCCATAGACTTTGACTCTGAATATCGGTTATCAATGTGTCTGATGACAGTTTTACAAAGTGTTAATGACATGTGACCCTGGACCATAAAACCAGTCTTAAGTAACATGGCTATATTTGTAGCAACAGCCAAAAATACATTGTATGGGTGAAAATTATAGATTTTTATGTCAAAAATCATTAGGATATTAGGTAAAAATCATGTTCCATTAAGATATTTTGTAGATTTGAATAGAATAGTAATATGCATTGCTAAGAACTTCATTTGGACAACTTTAAAGGTGATTTTCTCAATATTTTAATTTTTTGCACCCTCAGATTCCTGATTTTCAAATAGTTGTACGTAGAAACCACTTTCATGATGATTTTATGTGGTTTTGAAAAAGTCAGAACAGTTTTACATTAATAACTTGTGGTGAAATCATCAGGTAAATTATTTAAACCATTATACAATGACATTAAACGTTATATGAAAACATAAAATTAAGGAAAAATTTGTAGTATTTAAATTTTTAATTATCATGAATTATTAAATCTTAACATGACACATGTCACATGACATGTTGCAACCTGAACTAACCTGAACTAAATTATTATATTTTAATAAACTTACTGACCTTGACACATATTTATGAGAGTCTCTATGATGCAATTTCCTGTTTAGTTTTTCTTTTTCTGCATGTTTCTACATAGTCGCAACACATGACTGTGATTTAGGTAAACAAAAGTTGTTGTTTTTTCAAACATTAAAAAGCAGTTGAAACAGTTTTGTTAATATCTTTTTTATTACATCAAATCAGTTACTGCCACCCAAAAAAATAAATAAATAAAATAATATGTATATACTAATGAATTTTATTTTAAATGTATTTTTGAATGAACTGATTAATAGGACCAAATTAAAGACTAAATTATTCACTTAATTATTCTTATTGTCATCTTTTCTTAGTGCTCATTTCTTACGTCACATATACGTTTTAGCTGACGCTAATGTGTCTTTATCTATCCCATATTGCACTAATGTGACCTGACGGTTTAAAGTCTATCGTGAGACCTCATATGTAAACTTTGAATCCTCTATAGCTTCAGCCTATTGTTGCTACTGTTGCAAAGCATTGTGGGAAAACAACACAACCCCTCATTCATACAGCCTGAGGCTCCTATCCCAGAAAGACTATGGGGTCTGTTACTGACGCTGAGCGCATGTGACATACGCACACGTATAGATAAAGCTGGCCGCCCAAGCCTAAAAGAAGGAAGAGCTGAACTGAGGTAAACCTGAATTGCTCTTTTCTCCAGTGGAAGCCCTATTGTAATTCAAATGCCAAAACAAACACAATTAGCAAAGCCTTTGGCTTCAAACCGTCAGTATGGCTTTACTCTTCTGTGTATTCTCAATGTGTGTTTAGGTGGTACCGGTGGTATGCAAATATGCATTTGCAAATGAAAATCAAACGTTGCATGTGAAATATGAGAATCTGCTTGACAGCCGTGATTGTGAGCTACTTTTAAATTGCCACTACCACTATACAAACTCCAAAACAAAGATTTACAGATCATTTACTCACCCTCTTGTCTTCCAATATGTTCATGTCTTTCTTTCTTCTGTCAATAAGAAATAATGTTTTTTGGGGAAAACATTTCAGGAATTATCTCCATATAGTGGACTTCAATGGTGCCCCCAATTTTGAACTTCCAAAATGCAGTTTAAATCCAGCTTCAAACGGCTCGAACCGATCCCGGCCGAGGAAGAAGGGTTTTATCTAGCAAAATGATCTGTTGTTCTTAAAACAAACTGACTGTATATACTTTTTAACCTCTAATGCTTGCCTTGTCTAGGTCTGCGTAAACTCTGTATGTTGAAAAACTACCATCTCGTTTTCTTCCCCAGCTTTAAAATCATCCTACATCTCTGCAGAAGTACCGACCTAGTGTTTACAAAGTGAACATCTAAAGATCATAAAACGACCTTTACAAAAAAACAAAAAAAAAAACGCGATGAAGGATGATTTTGACATTGAAGATGAAAACAAGATGGGAGTTTCTCGACCTACCCTAACTGTACTGACCTGGTTTACATAGACTATGCATATGCATCGTATGAGACGAGACAAGCATTTGAGGTTAAAAAGTATATAAATTGTCAATTTATTCAGTAAATGAACGTTCGTTTTGTTAGATAAGACCCTTCTTCCTTGGCTGGGATCAGTCAGAGCCATTTGAAGCTGTATTTAAACTGGGGGCACCATTGAAGTCCACTATATGGAGATTATTCCTGAAATGTTTTCCTCAAGAAACATAATTTCTTTACGACTGAAGAAAGAAAGACGTGAACATCTCAGATGACGAAGGGGTGAGTTAATTATCTGTAAATTTTTGTTCTGGAGTTTGTATAGTAGTAGTATTGGCAGTTGAAAAGTAGAGAAGTAAACTTCTCCTTTAAGAAATTATACTTCATTACACATAAAATACTTCTACATTTCACTAAAATCTTTCCAACGTCTTGGCACATTTATCAAAGAACAAAAACAAATAGCCATCATATGAAAGTGTCTCAGACGGTTACTTTGTGGAAAGTCCAATCTGTTTGTTCCCTGTGTGAAAACACAAACATTAAAAACACTGCCCCAGTGCATGGAAAATTCCTAGATAAATACAGATCAAAACTTCCATCATAAACGCTGTAGGACTGAGCTGAAATTTTTGGGGGAGCGACTAGATTCAGCAAATAATCGGTAATAAAACTACAGGGTTTCCACATATTTTGACCAAAGAATTTCCATGACCTGTTCGGTCATTTGTGATCATTTAGATATGGATTTTAAATCATTTGCCTTTGCATCAATGCATTATAATGGAGAGTAGAGCTAGTTGCCACACATTTTAAATGTTAGAAATGCACATATCTGAATATTTGTTAGCTAAATAATTTATATGATTATCTTATTGCCGGTTGCACTGTGACAACTTACCCCACATAGCGTGAGAACATGCTCTATTTTGGGGGCATGTTGTCACAGAAGGTGTGTTCATTGAAATGTATCTTTTATCAAGACAATAATTTGGTAAACTAAGGCTTTAATTTATGATATTATACGCAAACAGACATTATTTATTTATAGCCTATATATAATGTATATACATATACTAAAAGCTATAGGGTTTCTCGTGGGATGTTTAAGTATTTCCATGATGTTTCACGTGTATTCCCTAACTCTCTGAGTGATTGTTCTGCATAGACTCTGCATAAAGGTAACGCCCTGTTATCACGGAAATGTTGATAACGCATGTTGAGTTCAAGTAGCACGCACTGTGACGCACACTATGGGTTTCGTATGTGGTTAATCTGTGAGTGCCATTGTTACAAAGATGAATACCATGCTATTAAATAACGTGCATGGCAACATGTATCTACACGCTAAAACAACTGACACCTCCAGTGTGTTTATATATTAATATCTTTCAGTACAACACGTTATAAACGATTCTCACTTCGCAACAATCAAGACAACATCTATTCTTATAAATACGAAAAAGACAACTTACCGAGTATTAGGCAAGCGATGTCAAGCAATATAAATGGGATTCCTCTGGTTTCAAACATCGTGTCAGTCCTTCTGGGAGTCAGTTACGAAGATGAAGGCTTTATTTAAGGCGTCCTCAGTGTTCCCACTGTAAACACACTGACGCTCCGTCCACCTCTAGGGGTCTGCTGGAAGACTAATGAGCTGCGGAGTCGCGCACTTACGCGAATTAATAACATTGACTGCGTAATGGCGACTAAAAATCAGCCGGAGAGGAGACGGAGCGAGCCGTTTGGTTGTAGCTCCTTAGATAAGATCAGCATTTCAACGCATACGGTTAAGAATAAGCGATAACGAGCCGGTGTACGATGTCTCGGGCGGTCACTCGAGTATCCTCGGACTCCACACCGCCACTGGGCTTCTTCTGGCTGACATGACGGACAACAGCTGAGGATTCTTACAACCAATCGCGTGTCTTTCTGTATAAGCCACGCCCACGTGCCTATACAATTAGATTTAGGCAATTAGATCATGGCTAGCCTATAAATATATTTTTAAATATATAAATATATTATAAATATAAATATATAAATATTTTTTTTCAGCATTTATCTGAAATAAAAAGCTTTTGTAACATTATACGCTACACCATATATATATATATATATATATATATATATATATATATATATATATATAGTATTAAATTAAATTAATACTTTTAATTAGCAACCCTTACAAAAATTAACCATGGTTTTATTAGAGCACAATTGTAGTAACCATGTTTTTTGATGTATTGACTGCTATATGTATTACCACAGTTTTACTATACCATGGTTTAACTATAGTAACCGTGTTTTTTGTGTTTTTGTTTTTTTTGTAGTAAAACCATTGTTAATTTTCGCAAGGGAAGTATCCTTTAAATTAATCAAAAGTAATAAGTCACTTGTACAAAAGATTTCTATTTCCGATAAATGCTGTTCTTCTGAACTTTCTATTCATCAAAGAAACCTAAAACAACATTTACTCAGCTGTTTTCAACATGATTACAATCATATTTTATAATATAATGTTTTTTGAGCAGCAAATAGGAATATTAGAATGATTTCTGAAGGATCATGTGACTGGAGTAATGATGCTGAAAAATCAGCTTTGAAATCACAGGAATAAATGACATGTTAAAATATATTCAAATATAAATCAGTCATTTTAAATAGTAAAAATATTTCAAAATTTTACTGTTTTGGCTGTATTTTGGATCAAATAAATGCAGGCTTGGTGAGCAGAAAAGACTTCTTTAAAAAACATGAAAAATCTTACTGTTCAAAAACATTAATATTAATTAGAAATATAAATAATAAATAATAGAGAAATAAGGCAAGCAGTAAGATGTTATGTTTACAATGTTAAAATATGCAACAATAAATAATTTAGTAACGATTTAATAACAGAATAACAGGGGGAAAAAAATTTATATTGAGAATATGTAGGTTTTTAAATAAAAAAATGCTAATCATGGACACTCAGATCGAAATTATACAGTATTTTCTTCACAAACAATATCATAAAAAAATATAAGAAGTATTCATTAAAATACTTAGTGTATTGTTTTCAAATTCAAATTTTTATTATACACATCACGTGTCGAGCCAAATAAATACAAACTAGTAGGCTACATTGTGTTTATGCCGATTTAAATTAAATAATGCAATACTGCCATCTAGAGGTGAAGTCTGGACAAATCAATTTCTTACTAATTAATAATGACGCCAGGGAAAAGCACAAATCAATTTTATTCTGCTTTGTCCTCAAAAAAAAAATCTAAATTACTTTTGATTTACAATAAATCAGAGCGAATTCGTTTCAAAACAAAACATGTAAAGAATACATAAACATACAACAAGCTTTGAGGTTTGGGGGTGAAGTTTAAAAGCAAAAACAAAAAAATCCTGTCCCCAAATAAATAATTATTTTAATTTGAAACTATCCTACACAGCACTAGGAGAAAAACAGAGTGCTTTGCACCCTGAAGCCTTTGATAGATCTGACAGGCTTGTATCCTGCCTGAACTTTAATAAAATTCAGCTCAATCTTAAGATTGTGCACAAATATATTTGGAAGAGTCATAAATCAATACTGTTCAAACAATACTGTTAGTCTTCAGCGCTCATAATACTCTTTGCAAACAAAATTCTTTGTTATACAAAATATCACTCATATATTACAGTTCTTGGTGTCTTTGAAATCAAAATTAGCATTTTGTAGCCTTACTAATAGATTGGTATATAAATTTCGACTTTTTAACAAAGAGAACCACAAGGTGGCGCCACAACATTAATAAATCAAGAGTAACAAAATGAATTGCAGTTCTTTGAACCACTCGTCGTATGAACTGTCAGCACATTTGTCTAAATACATGCATTTAGGCTCTCAATGTCCTTCTCACTCATCGATTCACAATTTTAAAAGATTGTACCCACATTATACATTACTAGCAATTAGGCATTTTCTCTCTTGCATTTAAAAAAAGAAAAGTTGAAACAAAGTGTCTCGTCTAAATGCCATTTGTAGCAGTTATGGTACGGAACGCTTTCTGAAAGACAGCAGTTTATCAGCGTAACCCGCTGACCGCGTTAAGTGCATTTCAGACACATGTGCTGCATCTCTATAATACTGTGGATAGTATTGTATCACTCCAAGACTCGAAGGTCCTTTACTGCACACCCACGCTCGACTATCTTGTCTTGAGGGAATGTCTGTCTGCTCTGTTCCTGTGGCGTCTCTTGGTTATCTCAGTGTTTTGGTTTGCATATGTGTGTGATTGTGCGTCAGTTTTACTAAAACCGGCTCTTTACTAAAGGCAGTACATATAATTTCTTCACTTTCGCTCTCACGCATAATAAATGAATTCCGTCATCATTTACTCGCTCTCGTGTCGTTCCGAACCAAATTATTTTCTTTCCTCTGAGGAACAAAAAAGGAGAAACTCAACATAAAATGTACAGGTTTTGCATGCGATTACAATAAAACATTTGTGGAAAAAATAAAAGGATTAATTCACCCCCAGAACGAACATTTAGAGATAATGTACTCACCCCCTTGTCATCCAAGATGTTCATGTCTTTGTTTCTTCAGTCAATAAGAAATTTTGAGGAAAACATATCAGGATATCTCTGCATATAATGGATATGTATGGTGCCCCCAAGTTTGAACGTCCAAAATGCAGTTTAGACGCAGCTTTAAAGGGCTTCAAACGATCCCAGCTGAGGAAGAAGGGTCTTCTTATATAGCGAAACGATCAGTTATTTTCGAAACAAATCGACAATTTATATACTTTTTTCCCTCAAATGCTCTTCTTGTCTTGTCTCTGCAATGCACATGCGTTGTCTGTGTAATCCGGGTTAATACAGTTAGGGTATGTCAAAAAACTCCCACTTCGTTTTCTTCCCCAACTTTAAAATCGTCCTACATCGCTGTTTTACCTTTTTTTTGTGTGTGTGTGTATAGTGCGTTTGATATTCTTATGTATGTTAACTTTGTAAACACTGGGTCGGTACTTCTGCAGTGATGTTGGATGATTTTGAACTTGGGGAAGAAAAGGAGTTGGGAGTTTTTCCGACATACCCTGTCTTGAACCGTAAAAAATTGAGAGTTCACTCAGATGAGCATTTGGGATTAAATAGTATATAAATTCTCAATTTGTTTCGAAAATGACCGATCGTTTTGCTAGATAAGACTCTTCTACATCAGCTGGGATCGTTTAGAGCATTTAGCTGCATTTAAACTGCATTTTGGAAGTTCAAACTCATGGGCACCATTGAAGTCCACTATATGGAGATCATCTCTGAAATGTTTCCCTCAAGAAACACAATTTCTTATTGACTGAAGAAAGAAAGACATGAATACCTTGGATGACAAGGGGGTGAATAAATTATCTGTAAATTTTTGTTCTGGAAGTAAACTAATGTTACTCCTTTAAGATTTAATTTTCAAAAGAAGTCTCTTATGCCCACCAAGGCTGAATTTGTTTGTTTAAAAATACAGTAAAATGGGAACATTTTTTAACATTATTACAATTTAGAATAACAATTTTCTATGGGAATATATATATATAATATTATTTCTGTGACACAAAGCTGAATTTTCAGCATCATTACTCCAGTCTTCAGTGTCACATGATCCTTTAGAAATCATTCTGATAGGCTGGTTTGGTTAATAGTTATTACCAATTATTATTGGTGCTCAATTATCAGGATTCTTCGATGAACGAAAGGTTAAAAGAACAGCATTTATTGGAAATATTAATATTTGTAACATTATAAATGTTTACTGTATTTCTTAGCAAATAAACACAGCTTTTGTGAGCAGAGCACAAGAGACTTTTTCAAAATAATAATTATTCCAAACTTTTGGATGGCAGTGTACTTATTTTTATGCTATATAAAATACAATAGAAACAGAAAAAAAAATTGATTCAAAAGCACAGATCAGTCTGATTCATGAATGAATCATTCAAACTGATTCAGTGATATGATTCAATAAAGATTCAATTCTTCAAACAACTTTCGGGCTTCGCATGGACCACTTTTGAACGATTTTATGGTACTTCTGCATCTTTTTTGAAGCTTAAGTCAATATTCATTGCAAAAAGAGTGGAAAGAAGCACCAGTGCTCTGCTTCCGCAGAAAAAACAACGTCAAATGTTATGAAGCTTAGTAAATCAGGACACAATGTTCCATTTTTGGATGAACTGTCCCTTTAAGAGCACATATAGAAGAGGTAACATCCATCAAGCTTTTTTAGCTCCGTTTCGCTGTTTCTGTTTCCGGAGATGTGCCTCGATCTCGTGTCTGAAGAGCAGCATGCCTAGCTGGCCGTGCGAGGCCTCGTTCATGGCTTTGGACTGCATACACATCTTATACTGGTCCGGAGGCAATTCGTCAGCACAGCGCTTTTCATGCCACAGGTGAAAGAGGCCGCGTGACGGGGCGCGCACGACTAGCAGGTTACTGTGGAGGTACTTCCTGTACAGGTGGACGTCCTCACCGCCCCAGCCTTTAATGTCCACATCGAAACCACCTGTGAGAGGAGGAGACAGTCAACATCATTATAAAATACTATTAAAATAATTAAATGCAATTATTAAAATGGTTTGATCCATCATAGTCTAAACCTGTTCAGTATGCACTGTGAAAAATGTTGTCTGGTAACCTCGACACTTCTATTGATATTTATTTATTTCAGTGACATAACTTGTATCTTAAAGCTACAGTTCAACCAAAAATCTTTACTTACTTATCTTTACTTCTTACTTATCTAGACTTATTTTACTCATTATTAATGATGACTTAATCGATGGCTGACTGGAAAGAGAAGAAATTATTGAATAAAGTCATTATTTTTGTTTTCTTTGCACACAAAAAGTACTCTTGTAGCTTCAAAACATTATGGTTTAACCACTGATGTCACATGGACTATTTTAACAATGTCCTTATTATCTTTCTGGGCCCTGATCTTGTCAGTTGCATTGCTGTCTATGCAGGGTCAGAAAGCTTGTGGATTTCATCAAAGATATCTTAATTTGTCTACTAAAGATGAACGAAGGTCTTACAGGTTTGGAATGACACGAGAGTGAGTAATTAATGACAGAATTTTCATTTTAAAAATTATTTTTTGAGTGTACTATTCCTTTAAGAGGAGAATATGGTAGTTAAAGGAGAAGTTCACTTCCAGAACAAAAATTTACAGCTAATTTACTCACCCTCTTGTCATCCAAGATGTTCATGTCCATCTTTCTTTTGTCGTAAAGAAGTGTTTAGTTTTTTTGAGGCAAACATTTCAGGATTTACTCCATATTGTAGACTTCTATGGTGCCCACAAGTTTAAACTTCCAAAATGCAGTTTAAATGCCGCTTCAAAAGGCTCTAAACGATCCTAGCAGAGGAAGAAAGGTCTTATCTAGTGAAACAATTGGTTATTTTCGGAAAAAAAATGACAATGTATATGCTCATCTTGTCTTTGTATTCCAGTTCAAGACAGTTAGGGTAGGTGAAAAACTCCCATTTCATTTTCTTCTCTAACTCGAAAATCACACTACAGCGCTACAGAAGTACTGACCAAGTGTTTACAAAGTGATCATGCAAAGAAGATCAAACTCCATTTACAAAAAAAAGGTAAAACAGCAATGTAGGACGATTTTGAAGCTGGAGGAGAAAAAAGATGGGAGTTTTTCAGCCTACCCTTACTATCTTCAACTGGAATACACAGAGTACATGCAGAGCTAGACAAGACAAGCATGTGAGGTTAAAAAGTATATAAATTGTAAATTTTTTAGAAAATAACCCATTGTTTCACTAGATAAAACCCTTCTTCCTCGGCTGGGATCTTCTAGAGCCCTTGAAGTTGCATTTAAACTGCATTTTGGACGTTCAAAGTAGCGGGCACCATAGAAGTCCACCATATAGACAGAAATCCAGAAATGTTTTCCTCGAAAAACATCATTTCTTTACGACTGAAGAAAGAAAGACATGAACATCTTGGATGACAAGGAGGTGAGTATATTATCTGGACATTTATGTTCTGGAAGTGAACTAATCCTTTAGGAATTTCATTCTTATAGGCATAGTTCAGCCAAAAAAATAAAAAAAGTCTTATTTATTCACCCTCATGACATTACAAACCTGACCTTATTTCTTCTGTGAAACACAAAAGATGAAGAACATTCTGTTTATATTGACTTTTATTATACTCTTTGACCTTACAATGCAAGTCAGTGGAAACCAAAACTGTTCGGTTACTAACAAAACATCTTCTGTTTTCCAGGGGAAAAAAGCAAGTAATACAGGTTTGAGGGTTATTAAATGATGACAGATTTCTGATTCTGAGGTGAACTAACTCTTTAAGCATGTTTTGTGACTCCAGCACCATATCAGGCAAAAATAGCTCCTACTTATTTAAGGCAACAACAGCACATTTAAAATTTGACCACTGTATTGTTAATGCGGCCAGCTGCAATAATAATAATGTATCCGCAGAAAGAAAATGTTGAATAAACACTTTGTTTACACACATCTTCTGTTGTTGTTAAAGGGAAGCTTGAACTTCCCTCAGGATAAACAGCTGTTCCGGTAGTTTTGTCCAAGAGTGTGAGTATCTGTGTATTTTGTATTTCCTTTGCACCTACACTACTGGTCAAAAGTCTGAGGTGAGTAATACTTATATATATATATATATATATATATATATATATATATTGTAAAGCCCAAAATTATTCATACCCCTGGCAAATTTTGACTTAAAGTTACTGGTATACAACCAGCTAGTTTTTTTTTTTTTTTTTGGACTGGAAATGACACAGGTTTCTCCCAAAAGACAATAAGACGATGTACAAGAGGCATCATTGTGGAACAAAAATAATATTTCTCAGCTTTTATTTACATTTGAACAAAAAGTGGCATGTCCAAAATTATATGAATCATTTTGGACATGCCAGTTTTTGTTCAAATGTTTGCAAGCTGTCACAGTCTATGGGAAAATTCAAAGTTCTATACCATTCCAAACAGTCCAAGCTGTTCTTAAGCATCCCAATTACCCTGATTCATTGGGAACAGCTGTTTTAATCAACTCAACAGGTGAAAAACAGAAGCTCTCTGCTGTTGGTTTGTGGACAGTCATGGCTAAGACAAAGGAGCTCACTGAGGACCTGCGGCTGTGCATTGTGGCTGCTCACAAGTCAGGAAAGGGCTATAAGACCATATCTAAATGTTCTGACGTTCCAGTGGCTACAGTGCAAAGTATTATTAAAAAATACAAGACGTTCCGCCCTGTGAAAAATCTTGGAGGACGTGGTCGGAAGCCAAACACCTGTGCTGGCCAGGAGGATAGTGAGAGAGGTAAAAAAGAATCCAAGGATCACCACCAAGGCCATCGATGAATCTGGGCTCTGCTGGTGGCAACATCTCAAGGCAGACAGTCCAACAGACACTGCACACCGCTGGGTTCCACAGACGCAGACCAAGGAGGACACCACTTCTCCAGATAAGGCACACAAAAGACAGATTGGCCTTTGCAAATGCTCATCTGGGGAAAGAAGAAGACTTCTGGTCTTCTGTTTTATGGTCAGATGAAACAAAAATTGAATTGTTTGGCCACAATGATGTAGCCTTCTAAGAACACCATCCCCACTGTCAAGCATGGTGGTGGGAACCTAATGTTTTGGGGGTGTTTTTTTCAGCCGGTGGACCAGGGAGCCTACTTACAGTAAACGGCACCATGAAAAAGGAGCAATACATTAAAATTCTCAACAACAACATCAGGCAGTCTGCAGAGAAACTTGGCCTTGGGCAACAGTGGACATTTCAGCACGACAACGACCCAAAACACACAGCAAAAGTGGTGAAGAAATGGATAGCAGACAAAAACATTAACGTTTTGCAGTGGCCCAGACAGAGTCCTGACTTAAATCCAATTGAGAATCTGTGGAGGGAGCTAAAGATCAGGGTGATGGCAAGGAGACCCTCCAACCTGAAAGAGTTGGAGCTCATCGCTAAAGATGAATGGGCAAAAATACCAGTGGAGACATGCAAAAAGATGGTCAGCAATTATAGGAAGCTTTTGATTGCTGTAATAGCAATAAACGCTTTTCTATTGATTATTGAGAAGGGTATGAATAATTTTGGTTATGCCACTTCTTGTTCAAACGTAAATTAAAGATGGGTAATAATTTTTTCCACAATGACGCCTCTTGTACATCGTCTCATTATCTTCTGAGAGACATCTATGTCATTTCTAATAAAAAAAAACTTGCTGGTTGAATAAAAATAACTAAGTCAGAATTTGCCAGGGGTATGAATAATTTCGGGTATATATAATATTTATATATAAATTTGTATATATATAATATATATGAACCAACACAATTGTTTTTAACATTGATAGTAGTAAGAAATGTTTCTCGAGCAGCAAATCTGCATATTAGAATGATTTCTGAAGGATCATATGACACTGAAGGCTGAGGTAATGATGCTGAAAATTCAGCTTTGCATCACAGGATTAAATTACATTTTAAAATACATTCAAAAAGAACAGAGTTATTTTAAATTGCAATAATTTTTCATATGACTATTTTCACTGTATTTCTCATATCAAATAAATGCAGCCTGGATGAGCATAAGAGAATAGAAACCTTAATGCTTCCAAACAGTAGTGTATAACATAATGTAGCTTATGTATTTGTTTAATTGTGCGTATAAATGAAGTATTGACTTTCTTAATGGAGCATATGGAGCATATGGATTTTTGCCTTCTGTCTGCTGAGACTTCAATGTTCACGTGTTTCCTGAAATGCATATAATCAGTATCAATATACACCCTTCTTGTTGCATCATGTGATATTACACATGTCTAGACAGGTGGTCGGTTAAGTCATGGGAACCGTTTGTTTCCCACAGGTGGGACCTGTTTGTTTTTTGTTTTCTGAGACTGCGTTATCTTTTGACAGTTCATGCTACTTTACGTTTACTGATTCTGAGTAAGTGGTTCAACTGATTTTCAGATTCAAAATGAGATTTAGATTTCACTATAGATTAAATCGCGGAGTCTAAACTTTATTTTTTTAAGAAGTCTCTTCTGCTCACCAAGCCTGCATTTATTTGATCCAAAGTACAAGAAAAACAGTAAAATTTTGAAATATTTTTACTACATAAAATAACTGTTTTCTATTTGAATATATTTTAAAATGTAATTTATTCCTGTGATTTCAAAGCTAGATTTTTAGCATTGTTTTTAACTAAACTAAATAAATCTTTTTTGTGAGTAATGATGCAAAAAAAATCATAGGAATAAACTACATTTTAAAATATATTCAAATAGAAAACAGGTATTTTAAAATTTCAGAATTTTACTGTTTTTGCTGTACTTTAGATCAAATAAATACAAGGTTTGGTGAGCAGAAGAGACTTCTTTAAAAAAAACATTAAAAATCTTACTGTTCAAAAGACTGGTACTGTACATGACCAACTTGGTCCTTTATTTCTAAAATACTGCTACCAATAGCTGCTCTCATTTACATCAATTTGACCAGCCCTATAAACTAATACTGTGTACATTAACTTAACTAATTTAAATTCAGTCAACAGCTGCTCGAGAGTACATTTACCTATATTGATGAAATCAGATCTGTATTGGCAGGTCATTCCAAAGCCAAAGTCCCTCCAAAAGCCAGTGTCTTTCTTAATGATCTGTAAAAGAATCAATCCTGATGAGCATGAACACAAAATACTCTTTTGTAGTTGTCTACTACTGTCTGCTGTCTCATTTACAGTCCTTGCCAAGCGGCAAATGTGTGTGAAATTGCTTTTGGCGAGTAAATAAAACTGCAAGCTGCCACTAACTACATAACAAACTGAAAGAATGATGCTGATGTGATAAAAATAAGCCATCCAAAAAACTAAAGTTAAAAAAAGTCCATTATCTAAATGAAAAATAAAACTAGCACTGGGAAAAAAAAAAACTGTACAGTCGTGGCCAAAAGTTTTGAGAATGACACAAATATTAGTTTCCACAAAGTTTGCTGCTAAACTGCTTTTAGATCTTTGTTTCAGTTGTTTCTGTGATGTACTGAAATATAATTACAAGCACTTCATACGTTTCAAAGGCTTTTATCGACAATAACATGACATTTATGCAAAGAGTCAGTATTTGCAGTGTTGGCCCTTCTTTTTCAGGACCTCTGCAATTCGACTGGGCATGCTCTCAATCAACTTCTGGGCCAAATCCTGACTGATAGCAACCCATTCTTTCATAATCACTTCTTGGAGTTTGTCAGAATTTGTGGGTTTTTGTTTGTCCACCCGCCTCTTGAGGATTGACCACAAGTTCTCAATGGGATTAAGATCTGGGGAGTTTCCAGGCCATGGACCCAAAATTTCAACGTTTTGGTCCCAGAGCCACTTAGTTATCACTTTTGCCTTATGGCACGGTGCTCCATCGTGCTGGAAAATGCATTGTTCTTCACCAAACTGTTGTTGGATTGTTGGAAGAAGTTGCTGTTGGAGGGTGTTTTGGTACCATTCTTTATTCATGGCTGTGTTTTTGGGCAAAATTGTGAGTGAGCCCACTCCCTTGGATGAGAAGCAACCCCACACATGAATGGTCTCAGGATGCTTTACTGCTGGCATGACACAGGACTGATGGTAGCGCTCACCTTTTCTTCTCCGGACAAGCCTTTTTCCAGATGCCCCAAACAATCGGAAAGAGGCTTCATCGGAGAATATGACTTTTGCCCCGGTCCTCAGCAGTCCATTCGCCATACTTTTTGCAGAAGATCAATCTCTCCCTGATGTTTTTTTTGGAGAGAAGTAGCTTCTTTGCTGCCCTTCTTGACACCAGGCCATCTTCCAAAAGTCTTGAAGCCTTCTTAACAATGCAGTGGAAAGTTTTTTTCGGGATTAAGCTAATTTTCATGGCAAAGAAGGACTGTGCAATTCATCTGATCACTCTTCATAACATTCTGGAGTAGATGCAAATTGCTATTATAAAAACTTAAGCAGCAACTTTTCCAATTTCCAATATGTATGTAATTCTTAAAACTTTTGGCCACGACTGTACACTATTAAAAATGGGTTCTTTATTGGCATCAAACATCCATGGAACCTTTCAAATGCAGAAAAGGATTTTAAAAATTTTTGTTAGGAACTGTTCACTGAAAGGTTCTTTGGGGAACCCAAAATGGTTCTTCTATGGCATCACTGCAAAAACACCCCATTTTTAAGAGTGCATTTTAAAAGAAATGCCCAGTAAGAAATATTTAAGCTAATAGATTTTCTCCATTCAATCAGCATTAGCAGGTGTGGCAAAATGTAATTTGGCCCCCTGGTCTCATGTCAGTTTTCCGCATTATCGGTACATTTAATCAAGCTTTATTATCTACACGTTCAGAATATCAATGCCAAACGACTGTGATGACTGTGTTCCATCACAATGCACCAATTAATCACATCAAACTTGATGAAGCATTTTAATCTCCTCATGAAAAAGGCATTACCAGCTGCTGTTCCACAGGGGGGATGTGATCATGACTGCCGTAGATTACAGCTGGGTTGTACTGGCTGAAGAGAACGGGGTAAAACACTTTCTTTCCTAAGATAGAAAAAGACAAGGTTATCACAAAGCTGCTTATTAGACCAAGCACAGCATATATTCCTCATTTAAACACTTCATTAGATGGTCATTTAAAAGTTTGGGGTCTGTCAGATTTTTTGTTTTTGAAAAAAGTCTCTTATGTTCACCAAGGCTGCATCTATTGGATCAAACACAAATTGCAAATATTATTGCAATTTAAAATAATTCATTTTTATTTCAATATGTTTTAAATCGAGCTGTTGATTTAATTTGGTGAGACTAATTATGGAAAAAATACACATTAAAATTATTTATGCATTTATTGTGACCTGCCCAGACCTGTATGATGTCTTATTGCACACAGTTGCTGACGTACATGATGCGGGCCAACAACATAGCATAATCAGAATACAGTTATATGCCCTAAAATTCAAGATTTAAGGGAAAAAAAATATTATTTCTGAATTTATATCATGTGATATAGTTTCGCAATTTCACATTCGCAAGAGTGCTGTTTTTGTCCTGAAGAGCATGAAAGCATGTGATACTAATTTTATACAACAGTTTAATGAACAAGAATTAGTATTGTGTGACATTTTAGACAGAAAGTTGTTTATTTTTGCTGAATTTCACCAAACAAAGCAACAGCATATTCATATGCTGTGCATATTCAAGCGGCACCCAGTGGTGAATCATTACTGAATGAATTTATGTTTTTGAACAAATCAATTGTATCAGTGATTCAGTGAGTCATTAATCAAGACTGAACTTCTGAATGAATCAGCAGTCCGAAAGAATCAGTTGAATGAATGACTGAATGACTGTCTTTAATAAGACAGTGACTTGCTGTCACCTAGTGGTGGTTTTGGTTACATATTTGAAGTATTCACTAAATAAAAAATAAAAATAAATTATATTTCAATATCAATTTTTAAAATTTAACACAATAATGTCCATTTAAAAAAACTTTTAATTATAATTGCAGCTTAAATGCTTTCCTAGCACCTCTTTTCAGTCTGTATTATTGACATATATAGATATGACCTTTTTAGAGATTCAGATTCTGAAAACACTGCAAACTTAAAAGTTTAGGCCTACGTGTAATTCAGTGTTGAATCAAAATATTTCTCTCAAACGTTTTGTAATGTCTATTCAATGCTTTTCTCATTTAACACAACAATGACTTTAAAGTATCTTTTAGGAGAGATTTCCCAGCCAAAATTGATGTGTGATTAGTTTATGATTAATTAGGTTAATTAATCAGAAAATCATGTAATTAATTAGGCTTTAAAAAGTGATTAATTGCTGTGATGTAAAGCTTAATTTTCAGCATTTTTACTCCAGTCTTCAATGTCACATGACCCTTCAAAAATCATACTAATTATAAATAATATAAATGTCTTTAATGTCACTTTTGATCAATTTAATGCACTGTTTTTGATTAAAAGTATTAATTTCTTTAAAAAAAAATCTTACTGACCTCAAACTTTTAATAGTAGCATATACAGTGGTGGCAACAAAAAGTAACTGGACGTTTAGGCCATACTTTATGTATTAAATAACAAAGCAGGAGTCGTTTATTTTAAAAGGGAACCCTGGGTATTAATACTTGCATGGCTTAATATAATATAGATTATGTATTTTACTGAAATATGTAGTAGAAAACCCTTAAAAGATTTACATTATTTAAAAAATAATATTATACATATTTTGGACTACGGGGGGCACCATTATTTCCATGATGTAAAATGAGCTACTGGCACCACCTTTTGCTGTTTTTACCACAACACAACTCAAAAAAATAAAATCCTGATACGATGCCACATTGTTGTCACAGTTATGTCTGTTTATGTCATTGGTATATCCCATTTGTCTTCCCCCCGTTAATCTGTGTCATTTGGTTCAGCCCTCGTTTATCATCATCCCCGTCACCTGTGTTTAATTATTAGTCTATCTTTATAAGTCTGTTTGTTTCCTGAGTTCTCTGTCAGTCCTTAACGTTGTATGATGTGTGTGTAATCTCTCTGTGTTCCTGCCTGGTTCCTGCCTTGTTCCTCTTGGAGATTTATATTAAATATCTTGTTAATTGTTAATATCGTCTCGTCCTGTACGCACCCCTAACAATTGTACGGCTTTTGGTTGTAATTTTCAGTCGAAGTGCAACAAGAGAAACAATGAAAGTCTTTACTGCTTTCCTAGCGATAAGAAGAGGAGAAAAGTATGGGAAGATGCCTGTGGATGAATACAACTTTCTAAACACCAGCGTCTTTGTTCTCTCCACTTTAGCCCTGATGCCTTTGTGGCTTTTAGTAGACCACAGCTACTGAAAGAGCTTACAAATGGGCTAATGCTTGTCATGATGCTGCAGCCACTGAAAGAGTTTCTCGGCACGGATTTCATGGGACATTTAGACTCCTTTTAATCCATGATACAGCATTTGGTTTAAGCCTACGCTTAAATCCATCACCTACCAACTGTTTAATCAGTATTTTATTTTCCGAGTTGTGTTTTAAGTAAAAATAGCAATAGGTAGCGCCAGTAGCTCACCGAGTGCAACCATTTGACTTCATTGATATAATGGCGCCCCCCATAGTCCAAAGTATGTATAAAGCAATGTGGATTTTTTTTTTTTATGTAAATCTTTCATGGGTTTTCTACTACATATTTCAGTAATATTAAGCCATACAAAATATTTAATAACTGGAATGTTTTAAATCACAAAATAGAGCATTTGAACACCTAAACAACATGCCTGCCAATTGCTGCTGATAATATTGATAGTTCGTGTGATTGTTTACACCTGTGGTTAGTCTATTAAGCCACACTTGGAGAAGTGACTCCACACATCTCCTAAAAACTGACAACAGCTGATAAAAAGTCAATGCAGAAGTGGTTAGAAAAAGGAAGTTATTTCTGAGAAAAGCTCTAGCGGCATTTGAGTCAGATGCCAATTGGTTCAAAATTTTGTTTCTAATGCATCACCATTTTTAAATGTCCAAAGGGCCATATTGGCTCAGTTGTGTATGTGTGTGTGCTGTTCCTCTCTTCTCTCACCAGGCTGGGCATTCAGACGACATGTGTTCAGGAAGTCGGCTGTGAAGAAAATGTCCACGTCACAGAAGAAGAGCAACACATTGCCTCCCTTCCAAGCACGAGCACCAACATCCAGCCCTCGACCCCGAGAAAACTCCTCATTCAACTGAATCAGAGTGAAGTTTCGGAAATTCTGCTCCCTGAAACCAGACACATGACAATCATTAACAAACAATGATACATTATACATAAACAACATCTATGTGATATAACTGTTATCATAATGGAGTAAAAGCTTTATCAATAGTTTGGTATAGTCCTTTATAATTACAAAAATAAATTATAAAACACCTGTAAAAAATTAATACGGAAAATTCCTTCTTATCAACAGAATCCTGCCTGTATTTTTACCTTTTTTTTGTACAACATAAATAAATTACTATCTTAATATATGTTTTACTGTCTACTGTTTTATGGAAAATGACTCGATTGTGACAGCAGAGTCAGATGTTCTGTGATTGATGTCGGGTGCAGATTTTACAGCGTGACCCGCATCAGTTCTCATGCATATAGATAATAACAGGCATCCTCAGACAGAGCTGTGTGTTTGTGACAATGAATACAATCAGCCACACACACACACACACACACACACACACACATGTTGGGTTTACATGTTTTATGGGGACATTCCATAGGCGTAATGGTTTTTATACTGTACAAACCGTATTTTCTATCGCCCTACACCTACCCTACACCTAAACCTAGCCCTCACAGGAGATTGTGCAAACTTTTACTTCCTCAAAAAAACTCATTGTGCATGATTTATAAGCCTGTTTCCTCATGGGGACCTGAGAAATGTCCCCACAAGGTCAAAATCTACTGGTATTCCTATCCTTGTGGGGACATTTGGTCCCCACAACGTGATGAATACCAGGTACACACACACACACACACACACACACACACACACACACACACACACACACACACACACACACACACACACACACACACACACACACACACACACACACACACACACACACACACACATAAAGATGATTAAAGTGTAATGTGCTGGGCTGGAGCCAAGCTGATATTTAAAAGCACAATGCCACCACACACAGTGCAGATAATACCTACTATTAAAGCCATACAGCTGTTTTATCAGGAACAGGAAGAACTACTTCCTTTAAATTAGTGAATCACTAAAAGCAGCACCACACTATCAAACCCCACTAGTTTACAATAGAAAGATCATCCATAAATCAAGATTGTTGTTTTGAGTGAACATTTTTCAAAGTACAGAAACAAAACAACGCATATATTGCTAAATATGACATTAAAAAGTGTATAAATAAAAAAATGTTGTCCAACAGCAACACCAACAGGTGAAATCACAGCGTGAGTCCACTCTCTTTCTCTCTTTTTTCTCGCTGTCACATACCTCCCCTGAGCTCACTGAGTTTGTAACGATATGATTGGATATGACTGGTTATGTTCGGCTGTGATTGGTTCATGCGATAAATCCCACCTCTTGTGTTTGTGCGAGTTCCATGTTCGCGAATCAGAATGAATGAACAATATAATGGCGTTACAGTTTTTTTTACAGACGCTAGGACACATTTCTCAATACTTTGCAAAACTCTTCACACAGTGATCACAACAGAATGTGGTCTAAACTGAGGGTCAGTTATCATTGTTTTGGCACAAAATGCATTCAATGACTACATCTCTCAAATTTCATGAATTCTTTTCTCTCTCAGACACAACAACTGCCAAAAATCTCTGTACGTACAGGACATTTTGCTTGTGCTTACTGTTTTCAAAACTGTTAAACTTATGTTCAAAACAATAACATAATGCAAAACTGAATAAGACAGCAAAATTCAACAGCAATATTTTATTGAAAAATATTTCAAATCTAAAAATGCGAGTAGATTAGCATTACTATTGTATCTGTATCAGTGGATGGTGTGTATACAAATTCTTGTATTTTGGAATTACTTAGTGCAAAAAACGAAAAATAAATAAACGACATAAAATATTGGCGAATTCTGCATCATGTCTGATTCATTCCAGTAACATATATTGCAGTTATAAACAACATATATTGCAATTATAAATAGAGATGTGTCCTTGTTTTACACAAGAAAACACTGTGTAATGCTACATGTTGTTAGTGTTTTTTAGCTCATTGTTTTGTGGGTGACAAAGTGTGTTTGTCGGCTGTCAACCTTTGCTAGTGTTCCGGAAGAATGAGTTTATTTGAGACCTGAATAAAGTGTTTTGGTAGTTGTAGTGCATTTTAAATGTGAAATGAACTGCTTTGCCAAGCTGAAAGTCGGTTAGGAGAATTGTGTGAAGAGTTTTGCAAAAGTGACCTAAGTATTGAGAAATGTGTCCTGGCGTCTGTAAAAAACTGTAATAGGAAGACTAATTCACAACAAATCACACACTTAGGTAGAACCACTTTGTTACATCAAAATAAGACTAAAAATGAAAGTTTTAATGAGTAATCAGCTTGGTGAAACTTAAAGAAGCCCAAATCTCTGTGTCTGTGACCGATCTTTACAAGCTTTGATGACTGATGATCTGAAAAACTCAAAAAATAGTTTAAAGTTAATTATTAAAAAGACCAGTTTGAATTGTTACTGCCTTGAGTTATTATTTTTTTATGTAAATGCTTATAAACACTAATAGAGGGTTTGTGATACTCAGATGTAAACAACAGCATGGATTGCACAGTTAATGTACTACTGAATACATTGTTCTGCTAATTTATTCTGTCTAAACCATGGAAAAAATGTGTGGAAAATGCTAAATCATATAGAGAAGGACTTAGTTTGCAGCAAAGGGCACAAACTAAACAAGTAAAGTTAATAGGTAAAGATACGTACGAGCAGTATTAATTAAGATATTAGCCTAATATTTCACCTATCTGACTGGAAATGATAAAAACAGACGCAAATTTTGTAAAGATTCTTGCCCTGGAAATTGTGGTTTAGTTTGGCCAACCACAGATGCCTTTTGTGTCTTAGTTTTTTGCACTCTTCTTCTTGATTTTTTATTACTTTTGGCAGTTTATAGTCTTCCAAATCTTTTTTTTCCGGTCTGACCGATTAGTGCAGCCCAAAACACGACCATAACTGACCTTTTTCAGCAGCAAATATCAGCAAAATATGCAAGTTTCATTTAGTTCAGTGGCATTGATTACTTTCAGTGCAGCCAATGTGGCCAATTGATGACGCATCGTTGAAAAAAACACTCATTAAATATAATATTGATTACAAGTATCATGTAAAAATAATAATCTTTTTCTGATTGTGTAAGTAATGTTTATTTAAACAAGAAAATATGACTAGGACATGCGACTTCTCATTTCGGAGCCACAAGCATTCAGACACTAGAAAACTGCTTGCAAAGCACCTGTCACATCAGCTGGCCCGCTGCTCTTATTGGCCCAATGCAAAATATAGGCCAGCATGTCTGACAAAAATAAAAAAGCACCTACTTTCTCTGACCGAGATTTATAACCCACGAAAACATTGATGCAACCCATGGGAGTTGTATCACATTGAATAAATACATTTAAAAGCAGACATTGTTAACATACCCAGCCAAAAAAATGTTTAAGAGCCACTAGTCGGTGCAGATTTAAAGCAGTTACAAAGAGTAGGCAAAGAAGATTTGATTTAAGTCACATTAGCGGAACGGATCTGGAACAGCGCCTCAGGCGTTTCAACAAGCATGCATGTGATTTTCAGTTTGCCATCGGCCAGAAAAAAACACTCCGAATATTTCTTTCTAGGCTGGCAACTGTCTAGGATACTTTTCATTCCATCAGTCGAGTTAGTGCATTTTTCCATTTCACTTCAGCATGCAAAACCACACATGGGCATTTGTTTTCTATAGTTAATTATAATCACTAGATGTTTTTTTTAATAATTTTACAAACTTTCTGTCCCCAGATGATGGTTTTGTTATATTATGCTAAATTTTGAAGACAAATTTGTCCCCAAACTGTGATTAATTTGAACAAAAAAAAAACTGAAATCCTACAAAATGCATGTTCTTTTTTATTTAGAACTGTCCTGAGTAAAATATTTTACATAAAATATGTTTACATATAGTCCACAAGACATAAAAATAGCTGAAATTATTCAAATAACCCCCTTCAGAAGTTTGGGAACCCTTGGATCTTAATACTGGTTACCTGGAAGATCTACAACAGTTTTTTTTTGTTTGTTTGTTTGTTTGTTTGTTTAGCAATGGTTGTTCATGAGTAACTTGTTCATTCTGAACAGTTAAACTGAGCACCGTTCTTCAGAAAAGTCCTCCAGGTCTTGCAGATTCTTCCGTTTTCCAGCATCTTTTGCGTATTTGAACCCTTTCCAGCAGTGACTGCATGATTTTGAGATCCATCTTGTCACACCCAGGACAATTGAGGGACTCAAACACAACTATCAAGGTTCAAACATTCACTGATGCTCCAGAAGGAAACACGATGCATTAAGAATGCATTTTTTGACTTTGAAGATCAAGGTAAATTGTACTTAATTTGTCGTCCGGGAAACATGCAAGTGTCTTCTGTTGCTTCCGAAGGGCAGTACTAAATGGAAAAAAGTTATATTTCAACAAAATAAGAAAAAATTGGACATCTTCATCCTGTTCAAAAGTTTTCACCCCCAGCATCATTAATGCATCGTGTCTTTCTGGATCATCAGTGAATGCTTGATCCTTTTTTTAATAGTTGTGTTTGAGTCCCTCAGTGTGAAAAGGAATCTCAAAATCATGCAGTCACTGCTGGAAAGGGTTCAACTATGAAAAAGATGCTGGAAAACAAAAGAATCTGCAGGACCTGGAGGATTTTTCTAAAGAACGGTGCTCAGTTTAACTGTTCAGAACAAACAAGGGACTCATGAACAACTATCACAAAAAAACAAAAAAAAACAGTCATAGATCATTCAGGTAACCACATGCAGTATTAAAAACCAAGGGTTCCTAAACTTTTGAAGGTTTTTTTTTTTTAATAATTTCAGCTTTTTTTGTCTTCTGACTACATATGTAAACATATTTCAAGTAAAGTATCTCAGGACAGTAAAGTACTAAATAAAAAATGGCATGCATTTTGTATTATTCACATTTTCACAGATTCTGCAAGGGGTTCCTTAACTTTTGCATGCCATTGTGTATCTAAATGAATCCAAACACAGTTACAGACATGTCTGGTCTGTTCAGAGTGATATTTCATGGTGGAGTACTTAGACTGTTAAATTTATGCATAGTGTCATCATCAATATTCACGTCAACCAGGTTTGTATAATGCAGTGTTACTTACACTCTCTTCTCTTCCCCTTCTCAAATGAACACAAATTATTCATGTGCATTGATTCACTTTGCCAGGCAGATACGGATATCACATCTACCTACTTTGCGCTGTGAGGACTGATGCTCACGGTCTTGCAGTGAAGCCTCTAAGGATTCTTAAAGGAATAGTTCACACAAAACTTAAAATTACCCTCAGGCCATCCAAGATGTAGGTGCTTCCTTATGGGAACAGATTTGGAGAAATTCAACATTACATTACTACATCTGTAGTGAATGGGTACCGTCAAAACGAGAGTCCAAACAGCTGATAAATACATCACAGTAATCCACACCACTCCAGTCCATCAATTAACATCTTGAGAAGACAAGATCTGTGTGTTTGTAAGAAACACATCCATCATTGAGATGTTTTCACTTTAAACCATTGCTTTTGACTAAAATGCAGGTCCATAATACATCTTTTGGTGGGCAAGTGTTGTAATGTGTTGTGTTCTAATGAGGAAACAAACTCATCTACATCCTGAGTACATTTTCAGTTCATTTTTATTTTTGGGTGAACTATTTCTATTTGTGTGTTTGTGAGATAAACACACATCTAAATCCTAAAACTATTCAAGAGCTGAGATTCTTTTGGGAGATTTCGCAGCTTTAAACAATTTGCTACAATTTGTTAAATAGCTGTTAATAAGTGGACTCCTGAAGCTGGAATTCACCCAAAAATTACAATTACCCCATGAATTACTCACCCTCAAGCCATCCTAGGTGACTTTCTTCTTTCAGACAAATACAATCAGAGCTATCTTAAAAAATGGCTGTTGAGATTTTGTCCAATAAAGTGCATCCATCTATCATAAAAAGTACCTTATAAAGGCCTTCTGAAGCGAATCAAAGCATTTGTGCAAGAAAAAATATCCATATTTACAACTTCATAAACCGCAATCTCTAGCTTCCACGCATTCAGGACAGAGTGGCGTTCCAGTGAGACTTTTTATGATGAATGGATGCACTTTCTTTTCTCAAAATCTCAACAGCCATTCACTACCATTATAAAACTTGGAGGAGCCAGGACATTTTTTAATATAACTCTGATTGTATTCGTCAAAAAAGAAGAAAGTCAAATGGCTCGAGGGTGAATAAACCATGGAGTCATTTTCATTTTTGGAAACTATCTCTTTAAGTAATTGAAACAAGTAGCACTTGCGTTAGGTTTATCAAACTACTGGGAAAATTGTTTGCATTGGTTACAAGACATCTATGTTAACCCAAGAAAAAGCAAAAAAAAAAAAAAAATTCTTCATGACAAAAACATAGTTGGGCAAACCCCATTCCAGTCAGCTGGAAATACCTCAGAACTCTAAACTGCAATAAAATTGTATGACTCTAAAAGTAAATGTTACATCAGGATGTTTTAATAGCTGGCAAATCTTCAACAGTAAAAGATACTGCTTTCTTTATGAATCAAATACTGGCTCAGGACACTTCACAGGTCAGGAAATCTTGGCATCAATGGCATTTTTATTGCTCAAAACAACTACAATTATCAGGCATGCTTGTAAGAATTAATCATACTGTGAAATCCAACTGGTACATTATAGAAAGACAGGACTAACATGGGTATATGCGCTTCCATTAGTTCTGTGCGTAATATTAGTTCATCAGCTAAAAGCTGGACAGAAGGTCAGTGTCATCATGCAGGATCTTGTGCATTTAATGCCCTGGATAATATCTTCATGTCTAGAATTACATATTGATTTGAGGATATTCGTAAAGTTAATTACAGCTGCATTCAGTATCAAAGCACCAATAGCTTCAGTCCATCAAGAGGTATAGATACTCAGAAGCTTACGAGACAAGAACATATTTTTTGTGTCCATATGGTTTAATTAAATTTAAAAGGGTTCAAATTCGTCGGGTTTAATTCATTTTGAGATAATATTTGGGGGATGATTGCAAAAATGTCAATGTGGTGCAACCGTAAAAACTTTGTACCAAATAATTGATCTTGATTAAAAAAGGTGAAATTCTCAATAAAACACCAGATTTTTAACTTTAAAAAATAACATTTGAAATATTCCCAGATGCCTGTCAAATTTAATTTTAAATTGAAATGTCAAATGGTGTAACAGGTTCTATTACAACTTCTATTACAAGCCTTTCTATTAGGGGCCAATTTAGTCAAATAACACTAGTTTATGATGAATAAAGATGTACCTAGATCTAACCTACTATTTTCATGTGTTTAATTTCTCATCTTGCCAACCCCTTTTTGTCACTGACACATATATAATTAGACTAAAATATCCTGCTGTACCAGTGTGTACCAACATCTGTACAGTCTTTTCACTTCATAAGATGTTAATGGTTTGGCATAATCTTACATTAGTACTATTTAATAGTAAATAAAAGTAAATGGAGCTCCATTGTTCTAAATATTATTATTAATTTGTGGAACTATGTGAGTCAAGTCAAATTCCTGATGTGTCAATGTGGTGTAACCACCATTCAAGGAGCCATTTTGTTAATATTTTGCAAGGAGATCATGTAACAGGAAATTATATCACAGAGAAGGACCTCTGCATGCAAAGGTTAGTAACTCTCTTTAAAATGTGCGATAATTTGACATTTTTAGGGTACGGTCAGGTATTCTTAGGTATACATATCAAATGGTATGACCTCAGGAATACATTGATAATTCATCAATATTATAAAAATGAGTATTAACTTTTTGTCCATGATAATGCCTGTCAAATTTGATTTTAAATTGAAATGTCAAGTAGTGTAACCGGTTACACCATTTGACTTCTATTACAAGCCTTTCTGTTAGGGGCCTATTTAGTCAAGTAACACTTTATGATGCTGATTAAAGATGTAATATAAACTAACCTACTATTTGAAACTATTTTCAAGTGTTTAATTTCTCATCTTGCCAACCCCTTTTTGTCACTAACACATATATAATTAGACAAAAATATCCTGCTGTACCAGTGTGTACCAAGATCTGTACAGTCTTTTCACTTAATAAGATGTTAATTGATGAACTGGAGTGGTGTGGATTACTTGTTCTAGTTATTGTGATGTTTTTATCAGCTGTTTGGACTCTCATTCTGACGGCACCCATTCACTGCAGAGGATCCATTGGTGAGCAAGTGATGCAAAATTTCTCAAAATCCGTTCACATTAATAAACAAACTCATCTACATCTTGGATGGCCTGAGGGTGATTAAACCATACAAATCAATGAAACTTATTTTTTTTAAGTAGAAATAACTCCATGCAACACAACAGCACTTTTTAGGAGACACTGACAGTGATTTGCGGTCACAAATCTACTTGAAGTTGTTGGTACTGGTGATACGAGGCGACTCTTGGACTCTTGATGCGGGATTGTTCAGTTGTGTGACAAAGTTTGGCTCAACTTTATGCAAATGAACAGAGCATAAAGTTTCAGCAACTGTCAGATACGGCAGGGGAGTGTGTGCGAAATGATGTTAATAGCAACTGTGAGCAATTTTCCTCTTCTCAATGATTTTTCTCTGCCCACACACAGGGACATAAATCACAAAAATTATTTGTGGGAAATTGTGTCAAAACTTGTGGGCATTCCAAGTGGGTTTGATTCATGGATTCATTATCAATCATCTTGTTTATGATATGATGCATAATCTACTGCAGCAATACATTTACAAATGCCTTTCCCTTTAGAATGTTAATTTTCACCTGCAAGAAACCGATTAGTTGACAAAACAAATTGACATTTAATTTTTTACTTGTCAGGCGTTTAACGGCTATGAATAATTGTGCATATCCATAATGGACGAATTCAGACACATGAGGTTCACCGGGTGATACAGAGAGTTTTTGGAATAATATTCCACATAGTCAACTATATATATATATACACACACAATCTTAATTCTGATTCATTCACCATTTGTATCACTTTGGTTGTGGTATTTCTCACAGCATTTGTATTCGCATTTTAATTTCTTATTTAAATTTAATTTAAATTGACATACTAAAAAATAAAATGAAACTGAAACAAAATGTATAAAAACTACACTGGCATATGTATACAAACACTACCAGTCAAAAGTTTTTGAACAGTAATATTTTTCATGTTTTTTGAATTAGTCTCTTCTTCTCACCAAGCCTGCATTTGATCCAAAGTACAGCAAAAACTACAATTTTGAAATATTTTTACTATTTAAAATAACTGTTTTCTATTTGAATATATTTTAAAATGTAAATTATTCCTGTGATTTTAAAGCTTAAATTTTAGCATCATTACTCCAGTCACATGATCCTTCAGAAATCATTGTAACATTCAGATTTTCTGCTCAAAAAACATTTATTATTATTATCATTATTATTATCATTATTATTATTATTATTATTATTATTATTATTATGTTGAAAACAGATGAGTAGAATTTTTTCAGAACAGCGTTTATTAAAATAGAAATCTTTTGTAACATTATAAATGTCTTTATCATTACTTTTGATCAATTTAAAGCATCCTTGCTAAATAAAAGTATTCATTTCTTAATTTCTTTCACACAAAAAAATTATACTGACTCCAAGCTTTTGAACAATATAGTATATAATGTTACAATTTCAGATAAATGCTGATCTTTGGATTTTTCTATTCAAAGAATCGTGACAAAATGTACTCAACTGTTTTAAATATTAATAATAATAATATTAAATATATTTCTTGAGCAGCAAATCAGCATATTATAATGATTTCTGAAGGATCATGTGACACTGAAGGCTAGATTAATGATGCTGAAAATGTAACTTTGATCACAGAAATAAATTACATTTTAAAATATATTAAAATAGAAAGCAGTTATTTTAAATAGTAAAAATATTTCAAAATTTGACTGTGTTTGCTGTACTTTGGATCAAATAATTGCATACTTAGTGAGCAGAAAATACCTACTTAAAAAATATTTTAAAAATCTTACTGTTCAAAAACTTTTGACTGGTAGTGTATGTATATATATATATATATATATATATATATATATATATATATATATATATAGATAGATATAGATATAGATATAGATATATAAACTACTAAAATATACAAAAACAATAAAATATACCAAAGCTTTATCTATAATTAAAATGAAAATGGAAAATATTAAATTTTATAGTAATTATCTGATAATTTAAATAGAACTTAATCTTTATTTAAGGCAAATTCCTTTAAGAAATGAAGATACAAGCATTCTGGACCACTGGGAAATCACAAACAATTAGCTCTACAAATTCGTAAGAGAGCTGGAATGAATAATCAGGAAATTGTGGAGAATCCACTTAGTCTGAAGTACAAAAAGAATTAAGCTCCCTTGATTTCTGGTCCACAGAGAAGCCAATGAATTCCCACAGACCGAACAAGAGCTGTGCTGATTATTGGCCCTCCCCTATCCTGAAAGCTACAAGGCCATGATTGCTTTCCCATCTCTCCAACAAATCCTCTCCAAAAGCGTCCCTCCGTGTGGGAAAAACCTGGTCAGGCAAGATAGATCTGAAAACCACTGTGTCCAGTCGCATTTGAATGTTTCTACATAAAGAGAAAAGCCATTTTCTCTCTGTGAATTGAGAGATACGTTATCCGCTGCAATGCAGAGAGGTTTCCAGCATGACCCTGGCTGGATTCCAGGCAATCTACTGCTCCGCTGATTTCATCTGCCTCCGAGCCGCATCTGAAGTGACCTGTTATTTTCACACTGGCTGGAGGTCAGAGTCACTGCAGTCTAACAGCGCAGATTCGCTGACCTCCAATCGGTAATCACAAGAGAGCAGATGGGCTCACTGTGTGCCAGTGCGACTGACGATGACGAACAGTCACACAATATTTGTTAGTACTATTCATTATGATTTTAAATCTAAAACTAAATTGTAAATATAAAAATAATAATTAGACAATATTTTTTGCTGAGCATGTTACTATGCTGGTATTTTCACAGCTGACTCCCAAAGTTTTGATATTCTTCATATTCTGTGCAGTGGTTAGTTAACAAAAATAACCTTTTCCAATATGTTTAAATAGATTTGTAACTTTTAATGGGCATTTTACCTTTATAAAGTCAATTTTTTCTAACCTAGTTAAATGTATGCATCATCTTTTGTGTCAAACTCTTAAATGAATCAATAAATTAGTAAGACACTATAGGGCTGTTACCCAACATATGAAATCAGTATCAAGAAAATTTGTGTTTGCATTGCAAAAGTGGTACAGAATCTGCATCTGAAGTGGAATTTAGATGCATTTACACAGACTGTTTGATGCAAGACATGAATACATTTAATCTGCAGTTACAAATGCATAAATAATGTTTCGATGTTTAAAAAAATGATATTTACAAATGTGACCCTGGACCACAAAACCTTTCTTTAGTAAGCACAGGTATATTTTTAGTAATAGCCAACAATACGTTGTATGGGTGAAAACTAACGATTTTTCTTTTATGCCAAAAATCATTAGGATATTAAATAAAGATCATGTTCCATGAAGATATTTAGTAAATTTCCTACTGTAAATATATCAAAATGAATTTTTGATTAGTAATATGCATTGCTAAGAACTTTTGAACAACTTTAAAGGCGATTTTCTAAATTTTTTGATTTTTTTTTTTTGCAACCCTCAGATTCCAGATTTTCAAATAGTTTTATCTCAGCCAAATATTGTCCTATCCTAACAAACCATTAAGCAATAGAGCTTATTCACTTTAAATATATAAAGCTAAAACCGCCAGTAGGTGGCGGCAAATCACTGCATGAGTGAGTCATTGAGTCATTCATTCAACTGATTCATTCAAACGGCTGATTGATTAAGTAATGAAACACTGTTCTGCTGTGGCTTTGTTCGAAACTATTTTTGTTGTTGAAACAGCAAAACAGGAACTTGTTTCTAAAATGTTTAATTAATGTTAACTTACTGTTTATTGAGCTGTTCATCAAATCAATATCACATTTGCAATCATGATGATATTTAAGGGAAAAAATGCCCCTCTTCTTGTATTATTAACTATAACAGATAATATAATTGTGATCTAGGAAAACCCAACACATGGTGAAATTTTATCTGGGTTTAAGCCCCTTCCAAAACGTTTTTTTATTTTGTCCATAGCTTGAATGTAACAAAAGTTATGGCTATCTTAAGTTGGCTGATAGCTATGATTTTCAGAAATGGAATTCTGAAAAAAAAAAAAGAAATGGATTTAAAGTGAGGCGGGTTTTACTTTTACTTCACAAGTTTAACGAGAGCTGTCTGTCAAGTCAGGAGTGCTATACTGCATCATTACACAAACAAACTAACCTCTGTTTTCTGTCTTTTATCATGGGCATAGTCATTGAACTTTTGTGGTGTTCAGAGAAAGCACTTGCGCACCACGTTCTTAACATAAGAGAAATATGTCTTTTCTGCTTGCAGCAATAAATCGTTTTTCTGCACTAAACAAGTGAATTCTGCCAATATATTGTTAGAGATGATAGACAAGATGTTCTAGAATAATAATTTAATGACAACCTAATTTTGGAAAAAAAAATTGACATTCATACTATTTTTAGAACTTCCTGAAAATGTCCCAGCGCGACATCCGACAGGTTTTCCCAGATCGCATCACAAATATAAAAGACATATAAAAGTCATGTGGGGGCATATATTCCCACTTTTCTTGAATTTTGGGGAAATTTTAAATGTATTTTAATAGACTAAATCACTAAATGTGCTTGCACAGTAGTCTACCAGTTTTTTGCGATATAGAGAGTTTGCACTTACGACACGGTTTGGTCAGTTACTTGGATGCGTGCCAATATTGGAGATACTCGGATGTAAACAACAGCATGGATTGCACGGTTAATGTACTACTGAATATGTTGTTCTGCTAATTTATGCTGTCTAAACTACAGGAAAAATGTGTGGAATCTGCTAAATCATATAGAGAAGGACTTAGTAAGCAGGAAAGGGTGCAATATTTTGACAACTAAAGTTAATAGGTGTTAAAGATATGTACAAGCAGTATTAATTGGGTTATAATCCTAATATTTCACCCACCTGACCAGAAATGGTAAGAACAAACACGAATGTTGTCAAGATTCTTGCCTTGGAAATCCCGGTTCAGTTTAGCCAACCACAAACACCTTTTGTGCCTTTTGTGCACTCTTCTCCTTGATTTGTTATAACTTTTCTCAGTCTATAGTACTCCAAATGTTTTTCATGGTCTGACCGATTAGTACAGCCCAAAACATGACAATAATTGATCATTTTCAGCAGCGATAATCTGCAAAATATGCAAGTTTCGTTTGGTTCAGTGGCATTGCTTCCGTTCAGTGCCGCCAATATGGCCGATTTAATCAACAATTATGATATTATTGTAGACGCTACATATTGTACACCCCTATCGATATATTACATATATATAACACCACTCACAAATGTATGCATCTATCTAATTTCTGCATGTATCTCATTAGAAATTCAAGTTGCCCCTGCGCATTTGATTATTACTCAGTATATCACCATCATCTATTATTAATACAACTCGTTCAGCATTTTAATATATTCATGAAGCTGGCCATTTTAAGTTTGCTTGATCTATAAATTAAAGGAATTATTTATGCTGGTTAAAAGTGTTTTCTGTCTATGTAGACTTTCTGATAGCAGCGGCTGAGTGTATGAAGTGCATGAAGACAGAAATAGTTTGAAGACCCACAGTTTGGACAAAACCCGTAATGCATTGGGAAAGAGGTTACTGGAAGGAACTTAAGACACCCCTGTAGTTCCTTTTTGATTAACTGTGTCTTAACCTCAGCCTTATCCGTTCCTTTGTGTGGGCACACACACTTCCGCACACAAACACACAAACACACACATCTATATATTAACGTGCCATACCTCGATGTGTTCTCCAAGGTTCCTTTGACCTCATTCATCTGGTCCTTTCCAAAGTAAACCACGGTAAGGTGCACCCGCCCGTCTTGCTTCACACACACCTCTCTGTAGACATCCACGGGAACAGAAACACACACACACACACACACACACACACACACACACACACACACACACACTGAGGTCAGCACTCTTTCTGCACCGGCTCAAAAGAAACATTTGTGAACTAATTTTACTGTTTGAAAACTAAGGAAAGAACAAATAGTGCAAAATTGATATATTTTCCTTTTAGATTTTCAAGGCACGTTCTCATTCAAAATAATTAACCATAACAGATATTGCTACTGTGATGCCCAAACAAAATAGTTTGTATTACTACAAGAAAAAACTGCATTGTGGGTAGAGTGGGCATCATAAAACTACAGGGTAGCATAATTATGGCCATTATAAATCGTTAACCTTTAACATTTCTGTTTCACAAAAGATTTCAGATTATAAAAAGGTAAGCAAAAAATGGTTCTTTGACGAATCTTTGACTGAATGGTTCTTTGTGGAACCAAAAATGGTTCTTTTATAGCATCGCTTGAAGAACCTTTTGAAGCACCTTTATCTTTTAGAGTGTGAAGCAGGATGCAACAGTCCTGGCCTTGAGAAAAGCATGTACTAATGAAGACACTGTGGCAGATTTTGACAGGACAAGATCGCCCTGCGGGTCACGGAGAGCGTAGCTCCTGTGTGAAATTCCTGATATGAAGCGGCCACATTCTGATAGAAGTGTGGCAAATGTTTCGAGCTGATGCTGAACAAGATTTGCGTCTTTTTATGTCCAGTGCACAATAAAGGCATGGCTGGTTAGACTTCAGAGACGCTTCAGGGACTGACTGACATGGTGAATTTTTTGTTAGTGGAAGCCTAGCAGTTCAGATTTGGTTTAATCCATGAAAGAAAGAAAATCTTGAACGGGAAAGAGATATCTTCATGCAATTTACTGATAATAAATGTTTGGAAAGAAGTTTTTTTTTAAATTTTAGGTCTTTTTACCATTTTACTGATAACAAAACTGTTGAAAGAAGCTAAACACTGGCATGGGGCATGACCCAGGCCAGATTCAAACCTAATTTTCCCACATAAGCACCACTTCTCACTATATTTGGAGCTCATAGTTTTCTGTCACACCGCTGAGAAGAACAAAAAATACATAAATTATCATATAAATACACTAGTGTTCAAAAGTTTTAAATAAATGTATACTTTTATTTAGTTTTAAAAAATATTAAAATTGATCAAAAACAAATCTTTTTAACCCTTGGTTGTGCTCGGATCCCTGTCACACTTGTGGTGTTCATGCTCAAAATGAGCGGACTCCAAACAATTGCTTATAAATCTCTTTTATGCTAGATTTTCAACAAATGTTGGATTCAATCATTTTGTCAACTTGTTTTCTTTCAATTAGGACTGGTTTCGTCTTTCTATTTGCATCTGTTTAATCATAGGCCTTATTTATGTGAGAGTATGTACCTTGTTTTTTGAGTGAAAAAATACTTTTTTATTAATAATTTTCACAATATTAAACCAAAAATTATACAAATTTGCACTGTTTCTCACACTAGTGTGCTTTATTGCTTAATCAGGAAGTTTGCTTTTAAATGCTTTTATATTGTACAAAATTGCAAAAAGTCACACTTGTGGTGTTCCTGGATCAATAATGGCTGGACTCCAAACAACTGCTTATACTGTAAATCTCTCATTATGCTATATTATCACCAAATATTGGATTCAATCTTTTTGTCAACTTGTTTTCTTTTATTTAAGACTGGTTTTGTGTTTCTATTTGCATCTGATAAACTGTAAGCCTCATTTATCCGAAAGGAGACACCTAATTTTTTTTGAGTGAAAAAAGCATTTTTTATGAATCATTTTCACAATATGAGATAAAAAAATGAAAATGTATTTATTTAATCAGGAATTTTTTAATTAGGACTTCAATTTCACCTGAACACAACCAGAGGGTTAAATGTTAGAAAATACGAAATTCTATTTCCAATCAATTTAGTTCTTTTGAACTTTCTATTCATCAAAGAATCCTGACAAAAATGTATCAGTTTACGTAAAAATATTAAGCAGCACAATGATAATAATACTCATAATAATCATAAATGTTTCTTGAGCATCAAATCAGCATATTCGAATGATTTCTGAAGGATCATGTGACACTGAAGACGAGCAATGATGTTAAATTTTCAGCTTTGATCACAGAAAAAAATTACATTTTAAAACATATTGTGATAGTTAACAGTTATTTTAAATAGTAATAATATTTCACAATATTGCTGTTTTTACAGTATTTTTCACTAAATAAATGCAGCCTTAATGAGCATACGAAAAAAACTAGATGTAGATGCCTCTTAGAATGCTTTTTGATTGCAATATCAACATATTCCAGAACATAAACACAAAATGATTAAAACTAATAATTTCTATCTTGACTGTGCCACAAAAGTGCATGAAAAGCTAAAGGCTTTTTGTTTTGAGAGCACAAACACTATCTATATGCTGTGCTACCATGTACATGCAACAAATTAGTTTGATGGCTCTGCTTGCATTGAACTCATTCTGTATGTGAACGTAACCCACAATCCCCTGTTTGTCCTCTCCTGCCTCTGAAACGAGAATGAGGTCAAAGTGTTCGCTCAACGCCTAATATAAGACTCTTTAAACACTGCTTGGAGGCACTAATTAAAGAACAGAAATTAGATGTAAAATAGGCTGTAGTGGTTGAAGAAAAATAACAAGAAAGACTAACAGATGTAGAGGGAAAGGATTGAAGAAACTTTTTACTAACAGTGTTTTTAAAAAAAATCGCATTTTTTTTTTTTTTTTTTTTTGCAATTTTTGCTGCTACTAAAAGTTTAAGTACAGTTTAAAATTTTGACGTGTGTGACTTTGTTATTGTCTAGCAATAATCTTTACAATTAAATATACAAAATATACAATATACCACAAACTCAGTAGGGAAAATCTAGTCTGTATGGAAGCTGTCTCCGCCACTGCATGAAAAAGGGAATTGTGATTTTTTATCTCACTATTCTGACGTTTTTTCGCAATTGCCAGTTTACATCGTGATACAAACTCGCAATTCTGACTTTTTTCTCAGAAACTACGTGATTTAAACTCACAATTCTGACTTTTTTCTTAGACTTGCATGATTTAAACTCGCAATTCTGACTTTTTTCTTAGACTTGCGTGATTTAAACTTGCTATTCTGACTTTTTTCTTAGACTTGCGTGATTTAAACTCACAATTCTGACTTTTTTCTTAGACTTGCGTGATTTAAACTCGCAATTCTGACTTTTTTCTTAGACTTGCGTGATTTAAACTTGCTATTCTGACTTTTTTCTTAGACTTGCGTGATTTAAACTCACAATTCTGACTTTTTTCTTAGACTTGCGTGACTTAAACTTGCTATTCTGACTTTTTTCTTAGACTTGCGTGATTTAAACTCACAATTCTGACTTTTTTCTTAGACTTGCGTGATTTAAACTCACAATTCTGACTTTTTTCTTAGACTTGCGTGATTTAAACTCGCAATTCTGACTTTTTTCTTAGACTTGCGTGATTTAAACTTGCAATTCTGACTTTTTTCTTAAAATTCTGACTTTTTTCTTAGACTTGCGTGATTTAAACTTGCAATTCTGACTTTTTTCTTAGACTTGCGTGATTTAAACTCGCAATTCTGACTTTTTTCTTAGACTTGCGTGATTTAAACTCACAATTCTGACTTTTTTCTTAGACTTGCGTGATTTAAACTTGCTATTCTGACTTTTTCTTAGACTTGCGTGATTTAAACTCACAATTCTGACTTTTTTCTTAGACTTGCGTGACTTAAACTTGCTATTCTGACTTTTTTCTTAGACTTGCGTGATTTAAACTCACAATTCTGACTTTTTTCTTAAAATTGCGTGATTTAAACTCACAATTCTGACTTTTTTCTTAGACTTGCGTGATTTAAACTCGCAATTCTGACTTTTTTCTTAGACTTGCGTGATTTAAACTTGCAATTCTGACTTTTTTCTTAAAATTCTGACTTTTTTCTTAGACTTGCGTGATTTAAACTTGCAATTCTGACTTTTTTCTTAGACTTGCGTGATTTAAACTCGCAATTCTGACTTTTTTCTTAGACTTGCGTGATTTAAACTCACAATTCTGACTTTTTTCTTAAAATTCTGACTTTTTTCTTAGACTTGCGTGATTTAAACTTGCAATTCTGACTTTTTTCTTAAAATTCTGACTTTTTTCTTAGACTTGCGTGATTTAAACTTGCAATTCTGACTTTTTTCTTAAAATTCTGACTTTTTTCTTAGACTTGCGTGATTTAAACTTGCAATTCTGACTTTTTTCTTAAAATTCTGACTTTTTTCTTAGACTTGCGTGATTTAAACTTGCAATTCTGACTTTTTTCTTAAAATTCTGACTTTTTTCTTAGACTTGCGTGATTTAAACTCACAATTCTGACTTTTTTCTTAGACTTGCATGATTTAAACTCGCAATTCTGACTTTTTTCTTAGACTTGCGTGATTTAAACTTGCTATTCTGACTTTTTTCTTAGACTTGCGTGATTTAAACTCACAATTCTGACTTTTTTCTTAGACTTGCATGATTTAAACTCGCAATTCTGACTTTTTTCTTAGACTTGCGTGATTTAAACTTGCTATTCTGACTTTTTTCTTAGACTTGCGTGATTTAAACTCACAATTCTGACTTTTTTCTTAGACTTGCGTGACTTAAACTTGCTATTCTGACTTTTTTCTTAGACTTGCGTGATTTAAACTCACAATTCTGACTTTTTTCTTAGACTTGCGTGATTTAAACTCACAATTCTGACTTTTTTCTTAGACTTGCGTGATTTAAACTCGCAATTCTGACTTTTTTCTTAGACTTGCGTGATTTAAACTTGCAATTCTGACTTTTTTCTTAAAATTCTGACTTTTTTCTTAGACTTGCGTGATTTAAACTTGCAATTCTGACTTTTTTCTTAGACTTGCGTGATTTAAACTCGCAATTCTGACTTTTTTCTTAGACTTGCGTGATTTAAACTCACAATTCTGACTTTTTTCTTAGACTTGCGTGATTTAAACTTGCTATTCTGACTTTTTTCTTAGACTTGCGTGATTTAAACTCACAATTCTGACTTTTTTCTTAGACTTGCGTGACTTAAACTTGCTATTCTGACTTTTTTCTTAGACTTGCGTGATTTAAACTCACAATTCTGACTTTTTTCTTAGACTTGCGTGATTTAAACTCACAATTCTGACTTTTTTCTTAGACTTGCGTGATTTAAACTCGCAATTCTGACTTTTTTCTTAGACTTGCGTGATTTAAACTTGCAATTCTGACTTTTTTCTTAAGATTCTGACTTTTTTCTTAGACTTGCGTGATTTAAACTTGCAATTCTGACTTTTTTCTTAGACTTGCGTGATTTAAACTCGCAATTCTGACTTTTTTCTTAGACTTGCGTGATTTAAACTCACAATTCTGACTTTTTTCTTAAAATTCTGACTTTTTTCTTAGACTTGCGTGATTTAAACTTGCAATTCTGACTTTTTTCTTAAAATTCTGACTTTTTTCTTAGACTTGCGTGATTTAAACTTGCAATTCTGACTTTTTTCTTAAAATTCTGACTTTTTTCTTAGACTTGCGTGATTTAAACTTGCAATTCTGACTTTTTTCTTAGACTTGCGTGATTTAAACTCGCAATTCTGACTTTTTTCTTAGACTTGCGTGATTTAAACTTGCAATTCTGACTTTTTTCTTAGACTTGCGTGATTTAAACTCACAATTCTGACTTTTTTCTTAGACTTGCGTGATTTAAACTTGCTATTCTGACTTTTTTCTTAGACTTGCGTGATTTAAACTCACAATTCTGACTTTTTTCTTAGACTTGCATGATTTAAATTTGCAATTCTGACTTTTTTCTTAGACTTGCGTTATTTAAACTCGCAATTCTGACTTTTTTCTTAGACTTGCTTGATTTAAACTTGCAATTCTGACTTTTTTCTTAAAATTCTGACTTTTTTCTTAGACTTGCGTGATTTAAACTCATAATTTCAACTTTTTTCTTAGACTTGCGTGATTTAAACTTGCAATTCTGACTTTTTTCTTAAAATTCTGACTTTTTTCTTAGACTTGCGTGATTTAAACTTGCAATTCTGACTTTTTTCTTAGACTTGCGTGATTTAAACTCGCAATTCTGACTTTTTTCTTAGACTTGCGTGATTTAAACTCACAATTCTGACTTTTTTCTTAAAATTCTGACTTTTTTCTTAGACTTGCGTGATTTAAACTTGCAATTCTGACTTTTTTCTTAAAATTCTGACTTTTTTCTTAGACTTGCGTGATTTAAACTTGCAATTCTGACTTTTTTCTTAAAATTCTGACTTTTTTCTTAGACTTGTGTGATTTAAACTTGCAATTCTGACTTTTTTCTTAAAATTCTGACTTTTTTCTTAGACTTGCGTGATTTAAACTTGCAATTCTGACTTTTTTCTTAGACTTGCGTGATTTAAACTCGCAATTCTGACTTTTTTCTTAGACTTGCGTGATTTAAACTTGCTATTCTGACTTTTTTCTTAGACTTGCGTGATTTAAACTCACAATTCTGACTTTTTTCTTAGACTTGCATGATTTAAACTTGCAATTCTGACTTTTTTCTTAGACTTGCGTGATTTAAACTCGCAATTCTGACTTTTTTCTTAAAATTCTGACTTTTTTCTTAGACTTGCGTGATTTAAACTCATAATTTCAACTTTTTTCTTAGACTTGCGTGATTTAAACTCGCAATTCTGACTTTTTTCTTAAAATTCTGACTTTTTTCTTAGACTTGCGTGATTTAAACTCACAATTCTGACTTTTTTCTTAGACTTGCGTGATTTAAACTTGCAATTCTGACTTTTTTCTTAGACTTGCGTTATTTAAACTCGCAATTCTGACTTTTTTCTTAGACTTGCTTGATTTAAACTTGCAATTCTGACTTTTTTCTTAGACTTGCATGATTTAAACTCGCAATTCTGACTTTTTTCTTAGACTTGCTTGATTTAAACTTGCAATTCTGACTTTTTTCTTAGACTTGCTTGATTTAAACTTGCAATTCTGACTTTTTCTTAGACTTGCGTGATTTAAACTCACAATTCTGACTTTTTTCTTAGACTTGCATGATTTAAACTTGCAATTCTGACTTTTTTCTTAGACTTGCGTTATTTAAACTCGCAATTCTGACTTTTTTCTTAGACTTGCTTGATTTAAACTTGCAATTCTGACTTTTTTCTTAGACTTGCGTGATTTAAACTCGCAATTCTGACTTTTTTCTTAAAATTCTGACTTTTTTCTTAGACTTGCGTGATTTAAACTCATAATTTCAACTTTTTTCTTAGACTTGCATGATTTAAACTCGCAATTCTGACTTTTTTCTTAAAATTCTGACTTTTTTCTTAGACTTGCGTGATTTAAACTCACAATTCTGACTTTTTTCTTAGACTTGCGTGATTTAAACTTGCAATTCTGACTTTTTTCTTAGACTTGCGTTATTTAAACTCGCAATTCTGACTTTTTTCTTAGACTTGCTTGATTTAAACTTGCAATTCTGACTTTTTTCTTAGACTTGCATGATTTAAACTCGCAATTCTGACTTTTTTCTTAGACTTGCTTGATTTAAACTTGCAATTCTGACTTTTTTCTTAGACTTGCTTGATTTAAACTTGCAATTCTGACTTTTTTCTTAGACTTGCGTGATTTAAACTCGCAATTCTGACTTTTTTCTTAAAATTCTGACTTTTTTCTTAGACTTGTGTGATTTAAACTTGCAATTCTGACTTTTTTCTTAGACTTGCGTGATTTAAACTCGCAATTCTGACTTTTTTCTTAAAATTCTGACTTTTTTCTTAAAATTCTGACTTTTTTCTTAGACTTGCGTGATTTAAACTCATAATTTCAACTTTTTTCCTCCGAATTGCATGATACAAACTCAAAACTTTTTTCTCAGAATTCCGTGCTATAAATTTGCAATTATTACATTTTTCTTACGATTGAGTGCTACAAACTCTAAATGCAAATTATAAAGTCAGAATTGCGAGTTTGTATCACGCAAATATTTTTTCTTAGAATTACATGAAACAAACTCGCAATTTTGACTTATTCCTCAGAATTACGTGAAATAAAACTCGCAATTTTGAGTTATAAAGTTTAGCTACAATAATTTTTTTTTTTATTCAGTGGTGGAAATGGGCTCCTATAAGTCTCTGTATTTAAATAATATAAAATGCAAAATCTGTATGCAAATGAACTAAATGTAAATTCAACAAAGAAAGATGACAAAGAAAGATGACAATTGCAATCCAAATCCAAGATGGCGGCGCGCATAGACGCAGCGGCTGGGAGCTCTCTGAGATGGAACTACATTTTATTGACACTTTTGTTTGTGTGCTGGGAAATCAATTTGGGGACACTAGAGACTATTTGTTACTCCCGTGAATCATTGATTTATATTGGGATGACTCAACAACAATCGGTAACGATCACCTTCCAGCATACGTATGGAATTCCAGCGGAGATTACTAGGACATCGGGGTCTCCGTGGATTACTATACCCAGTAGCAGGCGTCGGAGGCAGCGGAAAGACCGTAAACAAAAACGAGGATGCAGGGCTGGCATTTTAGCACGGCTAAAGAGGAACCCTCATAGACCACCACTCCCCAGTCTCTTCATCTCTAATGCAAGATCCTTAAACAACAAAATGGATGAGTTGAGACTTTATATAACAACACGGTCAACTACACAAGAAAGCTGCGTGATGATTATCACCGAGACTTGGTTACATTCTGGAGTCCCCAATGCAGCTATTGAGCTAGCGGGTCGCGCCGTACATCGTAGCGATAGGACTGAGAACTCCGGTAAGAGTAGGGGGGGTGGATTGTGTGTTTATACAAACAACAAATGGTGCACAAACACTGCAATTGTTGCTGAACATTGTTCTCCAGATTTAGAGCTGTTGGCAGTTAAATGTAGGCCTTTTTATCTGCCACGGGAGATGTCTGTTGTTATTGTGATTGCCGTGTATATACCACCAGATGCAAATGGAAATGTAGCACTTGGCTATATGCTAACAGCTATAAATAAGCAACAGAACACTTATCCCGATGGGGTGTTTATAGTGGCTGGTGATTTTAATCATGTTAACTTGAAGACTGTGTTTCCACGGTTTGAACAACATGTGAAATGCCCCACCAGGGGGGTGAACACATTGGATTGTGTTTATTCCAACATTCCTAAAGCTTTTAGAGCATTGCCCCTCCCTCACCTGGGACAGTCTGATCACCTGTCACTTTTTTTAATTCCAGCATACTGCCCCATTATTAAGAAACAAAAGGCTGTTGTTAAAACAGTTAAAACCTGGTCGGATGGAGCAGCTTCACAGTTGCAGGACTGTTTTCAAAGGACAGATTGGGGCTTATTTTCCTCTCAGGACCTGGATGAATATACATCTACTGTGCTCTTCTATATCAGATGGTGTGTGGGAGTTGTAACTAATGATAAACGCATCCGTGTCTACCCAAACAGGAAGCCATGGATGACAAAGGAGGTTCAACTTCTCTTGAAAGATCGTAATGTGGCATTCAAGTCTGGTGATAAAGAATTGTATAGTGCTTCCAGATGTAAACTCAAGAAAGGGATAAAATTAGCTAAAGCTGCCTATAAACAGAAGATAGAGGATCACTTTGACGCAAGGGACTCATCACGCATGTGGCAGGGTCTGCATCATATAACAAACTGCAAAGGAAGTAGAGAACATATGACAGCGAGTAGTATCACACTGGCTGAGGAACTGAACTGTTTTTTTGCCCGATTTGAGAGGAAATCGGACAACGCAATTTCACTACAGCTGGAGTCTGTTGACCACCCGCTCATCTTCCAGACTCATCAGGTTAGGCAGGTTTTGAAAACAACAAATGCCAGAAAGGCGGCTGGACCGGATGGAATCCCAGGTAGGGTCCTCCGGGACTGTGCACATCAGCTTGAAGATGTTTTCACAGACATTTTTAATCTTTCACTGGCACACACTGTTGTTCCAACCTGTCTTAAAACTGCCACTATTATTCCCATACCTAAGCAGTCCAGTATCACTTCTCTAAATGATTACAGGCCAATAGCACTAACTCCGATCATATCCAAATGCTTTGAAAGACTCATCCTGGGATATATTAAATCTGTCCTTCCCTCTATATTTGACCCACATCAATATGCATACAGGCAAAATAGATCCACAGAGGATGCAGTAAATACAGTACTTCATATTGCATTGGAACATCTGGAACAGAAGGACACATATGTAAGGATGCTCTTTGTGGACTATAGTTCTGCCTTTAATACTATCATCCCTAGCAGGTTAGTCACAAAAATGCGGGAGGTGGGTCTCAGCGATCAAATATGTTGGTGGACCATGGACTTTCTCAGGAACCGCTCACAGAATGTGAGATTGATTTCGCACACCTCCACAAGTCTTACTCTTAGTACTGGAGCACCGCAGGGATGTGTGCTGAGCCCTTTGTTATACTCTCTCTATACACACGATTGTACAGCAGCACACCCCACGAATGCAATTATCAAGTTTGCGGATGACACAACACTTGTGGGGCTTATCTCACAGGGCAATGAAGCTGCCTATAGAGATGAAGTGTCTAGGCTGGTCGAGTGGTGCTCAGACAACAATTTGTCTCTTAACATCAAGAAGACAAAGGAGTTGGTTATAGACTTCAGGCGACATCAAGAAGAACCCCAGGCCTTGGCAATAAAGGGAGAGGAGGTGGAAAGAGTGTCCAGCTTTAAGTTTCTGGGCATTCATGTCAGCGAAGACCTTAAATGGACAGTTAACACTAATGCTCTGGTCAAAAAGGCCCAACAGAGACTTTACTTTCTACGAACTCTGAGGAAGGCCCATCTCTCTGCCAGACTATTGAAATCATTTTATCACTGTACAGTAGAAAGTATATTAACATACTGTATTACAGCATGGTATGGAAATTGTTCTGTGGCCGATAGAGCTGCACTTCAAAGGGTTATTAAAAGCTCCCAAAAGACTATTGGACTTCCACTGCCTCACCTTAAGGACATATACAGGCTTCGCTGTCATAGCAGAGCCTGTACCATCATCAAGGACAATACCCATCCTTTTCATAACGTCTTTGCACTGCTCCCATCTGGGAGACGTTATAGGGCTTTAAAGACTCGCACCTCCAGATTTAGGAACAGTTTTTTTCCAGCAGTAATACGTGAACTGAATTCCTATATTTAAGGTTGCCTTCTACAGATTCTTATCATTTGAAGGATAGACTGAGCACATTAATGAAATGCACAAGTCACTTTAATATTGGTGTTTTTTTTTTTTTTTTTTGAATGTATGTGAATATAGTTACCTTCTTATGAGAGAGATGCAATTTCGTTGTATGTTAACATGCAATGACAATAAAGGGATATTGATATTGATATTGATTGATATGATTTTAATTGACACTGGCGACTGGAATTCGACTGAAATGGCTACTGAAAATTAGCTATGTTATTAGCTAATAAACATTTATTTAACATAGTTATTTTAAATGATAATAATATTTCACAATATTATTGTTTTTCCTGTATTTTTAGTCAAATAAATGTAGCTTTTAGTTGGCAAATACTGTAATATCCAATATATTAAAATATCCAATACTGATATTTTAATGCTTAACTTGGCACATTAACACAAAAATAATTTTAAAAAATTGAGACCATTTTAATCATGACTGAGCCACAAAAGCACGTTTGTGTTGAGTGTACAAAAATGCTACTCTGAACTGAACGTGAATTAACTGAATATAAATTTAACAGATAATGATGACATTGCTATATGATTTGAATTTTAGAGTCAATAACAGTAGTCAACAATAACAGGTAATGGCTTATGAAAAATATCTAATGGTTCTTACAACAATCTCATTTTTAATACTAATGTGTACCTTTTTTATGAAAAGTGCTGGGAGAATAGACAGTATGAATTGTGAACAAGACAGAAAATAAAGGTGCAGAGAAGGATAAACAACAGATAATAACAGAGAACGAAAAGAATGAGTGGAGTCACCTGAAGTTGTGCATGAACTGTTTGAATTTGTCGGCTCTCTGGGACAGAGGCAGCACAATGTTAATGGGCATGTTGGCCGTCTCCACCAGCTCACTTTTCACTTTCATGAGGGGACCGAAGGGGCGGAAGAGAAGCAGCCTGCGGAACTCCTGTTTCTGCTCTCCGCGGAAGGTCAGCTCGTACAGCGTGCCCTTGTCCTTCTCAGTGCGCGCAATGCCTGCCGTGATGAAGAGACATTGAGAACAGTGAAGAAAAGAAGCGATTTTACCAAACACCCACATGTGGACGCACACAAGCGAAGCACAATTTCAAAGAAGTCTAAAGCTCAAGGACAAGTACTACAAAGATAAACACAAAGACACAAGCAAGAAGGAAGACATGCACGTCAAGTCTATACGAATACAGGCATTCAAAAGCCTGTCACAAATCTCTTGATGGAAAAACCCAGAGGAATGTATTATTTTATACTGTTCAGTGGTTCATGAGACATGGAGTTTTCAGTTATGTTAGTATCAACCTTTAGTGTTTTTACTAAATTATTTTAGGAGAAATGTACATATACACAAATCAGGGATGTTTCTTCTGAAGAGGAAAGAGACACAGTGTCTTCTAAAAAAACACACCTCCTCTAGTACAAAAATAAGACAACACCAGTATAAAAAAACATAACATTAAAAAGTATAAACCACTACTTTTCTAAAAAACATTGTCCAACAGCGACACCAGCAGGTAAAGTTACAGCGGGAGTCTGCGTCTCTCTCGCCTCACCTGAGCCCATTGAGTTTTAACAGACCCCCTAAAGTGTGCCACAAGGTGGGGGGTAATTGAGAATGAATGGGGGAAAGTCATGTGAGAGGAGGCAATGCCTCCATTGTGATTTAATTGGATATGACTGGTTATGTTCGGCTGTGATTGGTTTATGCAATAAATATCGCCTCGTGTATTTCACTCTAAATGAACAACATAATGCCGTTAACGGGAAGACTAATTTAATAAAGTAAGTAAACAACTCAAACACTTAGATATAACCATTTTGTGGTATCAAAATAAGACTTGAAATTGACTTGAATGGCATGAAAATAGGATCTGTGGGAGTTTTTAGTGAGTAATCAGCTTGGTGAAATTTAAAGGGGTCATATGATGCGATTTCATGTTTTCTTTTGTCTTTGGAGTGTTACAAGCTGTTTGTGCATTTATAAGATCTGTAAGGTAGCAAAGACTAAAGTCTCAAACCGAAAGAGCTATTCTTAAAGTTAAGACTTCCTGAAACAGCTCATTCAAACACGGCCTCACAAATCTGTCACGGTGTGGGAAGATTTGCATAACACTGCCCAAACGTATACACAAAGAAAGAAGGCATAACTTTTATTCTCGCTGTAGTATTGTTGCAGCCACCACCATGTCGTGGAGATACTGTGTTTCATTGCGAAAGCAAAACTACTTTGTTTGGCCTTCCAAATGACTACACAATTAAAAATCAGACGGTTTTAGAACAGTGCAACACAAAATACAAGTGTGTTTAGTGCATTTTAAACTTTGCAAGGAGCAGTCTGGTGATTCTGACCCACAGCCTGTAAGTACATTTTCATATTTAAAGAATTTGCTACTGACTATTCAAACGTGAGTTTTGAGCAGTGTAGAGTAGTGCTTGTTGTTTGTAGTTTCTGCAATCACAAATGCAGACACGCAAAAAGACAGAATAATTATGTAGTAGTTGTTGGTGCCGTTAGCCTTGTGGGCAGCGCGCCGACATACAGCGCCGTTGTGCTCCAGGCATCCAGGGTTCGAATCCCGACTCAAGGACCTTTCCCGATCCCACCTCCCATCTTTCTCACACTTTGTTTCCTGTCACTTCTGATCTTTCCCATCTCAATAAAGGCCAAAAATAAATCTAGTTTTATTTAATTACTATAATAATAGTAATGATGTCCTCACTAGATGCAACAAATGCTTAATTTATAATAATGGGTTTTATTGTTTTTGTTTCATCGTGCCAGGACACGGCATCACAACATGGTAAGGGGCATAACATTTCCATGCTTAAGGTATTTGGCCAATCACAGTGCACCAGATAGCTGGCTAAATAGAGCACACCACACTTTTCAGAACGATAATGTGTTTTTTTTTTGAGCCTTAAATCCTGAGACACATTGCATTACACCAATTACACAAAATTATGTTCTTTTTAGCAACATCATATGACCCCTTTAAAGTAAATCTCAGTGTCTGTGACCAATATTTATCCAGCCTTGATAACTGATAAAAGTGAAAACTGATAACTGAACTGAAAAATTCTAAAATAGTTCAAAGTTAACCATTTTAAAAAAAATAGCTGAATATAAGTTCACAAACAAAATGTATTGTTTAAATTCATACTGATACAGTTATTATTTTGGAAAGACTAAAAAAACACTAGCTTGATGAGATTCATACTTGGCTTTAATAAATAGAACGTAAAAAAAAATATAAAATAGATTTTTCTGATAGCGCAAGTCATGTTTATTTAACCAGGAAAACATTTAATTCAAACAAACCAACAAACTTTGAGTTGCCTCCTCACTTCAGAATACCACACTGAACTTCTCGCGAAAATGTACACCCTAATTCATAACGTGTGCGCACATCAATTTGCTATTAACCTCGTTCTAATGTTAATGAATTTGGAGTTTTCTAAATGAGCGACTATGTGCTTGCAGTTAGTCATTTGCATAAAAAACCAAGCCATCTCCATATAAGGGCCTTCTGGGCAATCTTGCGACACTCTCAGCAAACATAAAGTCACGCTTTTGCCAGAGAGCACATGTGGCAAAATCTGCATTTGTTATATAGAGAAGCCTTGCAACTCAAGCTACAGCACAGATTTTCTTACTCTTTTACTGTATATGACAAAATATATATAAGAAGAAATAGGTATGTATGAAATTTCATGTTAACACAATGAGGCCAACCAGAGTTTGTAATTATTATGTTGGCAGTGAGAACGCTGGTTCCTAAGAGAAGAAATTGTTGAATTAAGTGGTTATTTTTGTTTTATTTGCACACAAAAAATATTCTTCCAGCTTCATAACATTACAGTTAAACCACTGGTGTCACATGGACTATTTTAACCATGTCCTTACTACTTTTCTGGGCCTTGAACATGTCAGTTGTGTTGCTGTTCTGAAGATGAGCAAAGGTCTTATGTGTTTGGAACACCTTGAGGGTGAGTAACTAATGACAGAATTTTCATTTTTGAGTGAATTGTCCATGTAATAGTGCAGCCCTAATCTTGGTTGTTTCTCCTAGACAGCAGCATAGAGAACATAAAGAGATGTTCACTGAAGTCTCAGATTTCTCTCATGAGAAGACACTACCAAAATCTGCAATTAAAAGTCAGACTCCAGTTTGAAATAATCAAATTTCTCATCAAATTCTTGTGAAGATCAAATGATATGTGCTATGCTGAGACATGGTATTAGCATAAGGGATTTCTGAGAAATCATCTGCGCAGATGTTGATGCCAGGAGCACCAGGTCATCTGAGGCTTGGGTAACATCCCTGGTTATAACTTACAATAAAAGCATCTGGAAGGTGGTCACGCATGGAGATCATGAAAAACAGATTTCACTCGGTACTTTCATGCTTTTGAAAATGATCCTGTACTGTGCAGCATCAAATGCGTATTGTTCAGTTCCCATATCACTGTTTTTGCCGGTGCTATAAAAGGCACAAAGACTCTCATTATAAAAGGAAAATACACTCACGCACAGTTTGCACAAAACATTCCTATTCCCTTAAAGGTCATATAATGGCAGTCAATGGGCTCCACGGCTTTGAGAGTAAAAAAAAAAACATACACAGACAAAACCAAATTAAACCCTGCGGCTCGTGATGATACATCGAGGTCTTAACACACGAAACAATCAGTCTGTTCAAGAAACTGAACAGTATTTATATAATGTTTTACCTCATTAGCATAGTAGACGCATGCACGGAAGCGATCTGTCTAGCGTATGCATAACTCATTGTTTAGAGATTGTGTATACGACGGCTACTCAAAATGGTAATTACTATTGTATTACTATTACTATTGTTGCAACTGATTAAAAACTAAAAGATTTTGTTTGCTTGCGCAAACTCATCCAGGAGTGTTGACTTTTCACAGACCCCCAATTTTTGAGCCTGATCGACTGCAGTTATGTTTGCTTTCTCTTTGTCACGCGCCGGCTGTTGTGAACATGCTCAAGACAGTTGGACATTGCAGTGGATCAGAAGTCAAATATTATATAAATACTAGGGGTGGCACGGTACATGAAAAAACATCCGAACCGTTCGGTGGAGTGCTGCAGGTTACGTCACATGTAGAAATGGCAAGTGGGAGAGATAAGGAAGGCTGCCCGGAGTTGGAGGATGCGCCAGCGTCGTATAAGCGGCCGTTCACGTGTAGCGTCTTTTGCGTGCTCAAGTTCGTTATTTCAAATTTAGGAAATTTCCATTTCTCATAATGGAAGCGACGCGGTCGTGCCACATCGAGATAAAAACATCTGAACTTTTCAGAATGCCGCAAGTGCACCGCAGGTCATGTGACATGAACGAACCAACCAACCACTTGTTTAAAAGATGGAGCTTAAAGATTTCCTCTCTTTTTCTTTTAAAAGATACAATTTTTGAAGTTGGCAGTTTGTAAATGCAAGTTAATTCTTCAGTTCAATCTTTATGTGCTAAAAAGGCACACAAACACTGGCTGTTGTGAACACGCTCAGGACAGTTGGACATTGCAGTGTATCCGAGGTAAAAAATGTTATAAATACTGTTCAGTTCCTTGCACAGACCAATTGTTTGGTGTCTTAAGACCTCAATGTATCGTCACGAGCCACAAAGTTTAATTTGGTTTTGTCTGTGTATGTTTTTTCGATTCTCAAAGCTGTGGAGCCCATTCATTGCCATTATATGACTGACAGACTGCAACGGTTTGAGTTAAAAATCTTCGTTTGTGATCTACTGAAGAAACAAAGTCACCTACATCTTGGATGGGTAAGCAGATAAAGATTTTTGGGTGAACTATATCCCTGTAGGGGGGATCATCTTGAGGAAACAACATAAAAACATACTTCACAGCTTCATACTGTACTTGATTAGCTTTGGTAGCACAGTGTGGAAATACCGCATTATGATCTACTATGGGAAATATGTGCATATAATTTGTAATAAATTTGTGTGAAAGTTGCTATGGTGTTCTAAGCAGTGTTTACATTGTTTCTGTCCAAATCCCTAACCCTAAGCAGCAACAGAAGTGATGCTTGCCTGCACAAACTAGCAAACTGGAATAATTCTCATGTCCAGCCCTTTCCATCCCACACATAAAATGCATTTATGAGAAAAGCAGGGCCATTAGGGAAGCCATCCGAATCAATACAAGCTACTAACGGAAAAGACATCAAAGCGTAACCCGCAGGCTCACCCTCACTTAAAAACAAGCTACGGTAAATAAGACACAACAAAAATCACGTGAGTTACTGAACACTGGTAACATTAGCTCTGGATAAAGCTGCACTTTTAAACAGGAACTGTGATTTTTTTTTTTTTTTTGTCTCTAAATTGGATTGTGCCACCACAAAATCGGTCTGGGTAAAGGAGCACTATATACAGTTAGCCAACAGAGATAATGGGCACAGGATAATGAGAGAGATACATGTATCCCTGAGGGATGGGGTGGGAGAGTTATTTTGTGGGTAGAAAAGATACGCTTTCTGTAAACATTCCTGTTTGCTGAAGCACCGTTTCAATGGACAAGCCTCCTGTGTTTTTTTAGGGCCGTATATTTTTAGAATGTCCAATAATATTATTCAGGCTTGTTCGGTGTTAGCAAGACGGCTGGGTAAATTGACATTGTGTCTGGACACCGAGTTGTAAGTTAATACAGACACGGCCTTGGCTCTTTTTGAATATTTTACAGGCTCTACATTGTTGATGTGAAGTAGAGTGGGTCTGTTCAGTTCTACAGTTGAAAAAGAGCTCAGAAGAGGCTTGAATTGACAAGCAGAGGCTTAGCAATAGGCCCTGCATTTTGAGGGGGCCCCTGGGGGTTGATCCTTTAAATAATCGGAAATGTTACAGTTAAAGTCAAAAGTTTACATACGCACTTTGCATATTCTGCGAAATGTTACTTATTTTACCAAAATAACAAGGATCATACAAAATGCTTGTTATTTTTAAATTAGTACTGATCTAAACAAGATACCTAAAATACATTTGCATATAGTCCACAAGAGAAAATAATAGTTGAATTTATAAAAATGGCCCTGTTTAAACTTCAAAAGTTTTAACTTGATTCTTACTACTGTGTTGTTACCTGAATGATCCACAGCTGTGTTTTTTACTTTTTAGTGACAGTTTTTTCTGAGTTTTTTCTTGATTTTGAGATCCATCTTTTCACACTGAGGACATCTGAGGGACTCATATGCAACTATTACAGAAGGTTCAAATGCTCTCTGGTGCTTCAGAAGGAAAAGCAATGCATTAAGAGCCAGGGGTGCAAACTTTTGAACAGAATGAGGATGTGTACATTTTTCTTATTTTGCCTAAATATCATATTTTTTTTAATTTAGTACTGCCCTTCTGAAGCTACAAAAGACATAAAATAAGTTAAGTTTACCCTGATCTTCGAATTAATGAATTGTTTTTCCTTCTGAAGCATCAGGGAGTGCTTGATTCTTCTGTAATAGTTGCATATGAGTCCCTCAGTTGTCCTCAGTCAGTGTGAAAAGATGGATCTCAAAATCCAAGTCATTGTTGGAAAGGGTTCAAATACACAGAAACGCTGAAAAACCAAAGAATTTGTGGGACCCAAAGGATTTTTCTAAAGAACAACGGCAGTTAAACAGTTCAGGACAAACAAGGGACTCATGAACAATTATCACAGCTGTGGATTATTTAGGTAACAATACAGTATTAAGAATCAAGAGTATGAAAACTTTTGAACAGGGTCATTTTTATAAATTCAACTATTCTTTCTCTTGTACAAGAGAAAGAATAGTTGAATTTGTGAAATATTTTATTCAGGTCTGTACTAAATAAAATATAACATGCATTTTGTATCCCTCTTATTTTGGTCAAATGATTAACATTTTGCAGATTCTGCAAGGTGTATGTAAACTTTTGACTGTATTAACAAAGTGCATACAGCACACTTTGTTGGCAGAGGCAGTTTACAGTAATTTCTCCCACCAGTGTCTGGTTGGGATATACAAAATTCCAAAAGACGCACGATACAAAACAGAAACAGTAGCGTATAGTAGTTTTAGATAGTTAGAGATACTATGTAGCACTCTTCCTAATATATTCTTGCTCACAAGTTCAGCATTAAGGTTGATTTGCTATTTAACACCAGCTAGACCAGCAACAAAACAGCATAAGCTAGCATGAAAATTCGGCAGTTGTTTGTTACGTTCAGGTAAAGTTCACCACCACTTTTCATATTAGCTAACTCTAACTCTTGCAGTCACCTAGTCTTGAAAAGTTTATGCAAATTTCACCATATCTCATTTCTAGCATTTCCGATTCTGTTGCTGGGAACAGTCATTTATGACTAAACAAGGTGCACAGCAGCATGAATGATGTATTTCCTGTAATGCCTATAACCACTGAGATGCGTCACTTTCTCTCTGGAGGAAATAGCAGAGATGAGACAGTCTGAACATGAAACAGCTGTGTACATTTCCTAGAGTCATCACAGGATATCCTGGCTTTTAGCGTGTTAGCATACTGCTACAGGATGCTCTATTGTTTTGCTGTTTTAATTCTGAGGATGCAAGAAACACATTGTACAAGTCTTGCAATGTGCTTCAGAGATTACTTTGAACAATTTTCTCTAAATACGTAAGACGTGCTCTTGACTTTATCAATAGTCTACAGACATGCAGTCCAGTTTTCTTGTGGAGCCGTATTAGAGGTGAAGTGTGTCATCTCTGCACTAGCAGCACTAAATGGAATACAAAAAATTATGTTTCCAAACAGGCTAATGAAAACTCCTACCTTGCATTCTAAACCACTTCAAACTTACACCATATATGCAGTCACACTAAATTAATTTTTAAATCATCCGTTCCAAAGATGAACGAAAGTCTTACGGGCTTGGGATGTAATAAAAGGAGAAGTTCACTTCCAGAACAAAAATTTACATATAATTTACTCACCGCCTTGTCATCCAAGATGTTCCTGTCTTTCTTTCTTCAGTCTTAAAGAAATTATTTTTTGAGGAAAACATTTTAGGATTTCTGTCCATATAGTGGACTTCTATGGTGCCCCCGAGTTTGAACTTCCAAAATACAGTTTAAATGCAGCTTCAAAGGGCTCTAAATGATACCAGTCGATGAAGAAGGGTCTTATTTAGCTAAATGATTTGTTATTTTCTAAACAAAAACAAAAACAATTTATATACTTTTTAACCTCAAATGCTCGTCTTGTCCAGCTCTGTGTGAACTCTGTGCATTCCAGTTTAAGACAGTTAGGGTATGTCGAAATACTCCCATCTCATTTTCTAATCAGAACCATCCTACATCGCTGCAGAAGTACCAACCCAGTTTACAAAGTGAACATGAAAGAAGATCAAACGCTCTTCACAAAAAAGGTCCTGCAAACAGTGAAGGTCCTACAAACAACGATGTAAGGCAATTTTGAAGTTGGAGAAAACAAGATGAGCATTTGAGGTTAAAAATTATATGAATTGTCAATTTTTTCAGAAAATAACTGATCGTATCGCTAGATAAGACCCTTTTTCCTTGACTGGGATTTAGAGCCCTTTGAAGCTGCATTTAAACTGCATTTTGGCAGTTCCAACTTGGGGGCACCATAGAAGTCCACTATATGGACAGAAATCCTAAAATGTTTTTAACATAACTTAAAAAACAATTTCTTTACGACTGAAGAAAGAAAGACAGTAGTAAATTTTCTGTAAATTGTTGCTCTAGAAGTAAAATTCCCCTTTAATTACTCACCCTCCTGTCGTTCCAAACCTGAAAAATCGTTCTTCTTCGGAAAACAAATTAGGATATTTTTGATGAAATCCAAGAGCTTTCTGGCCCTGCATAGACAGAAACACAACTTACATGTTCAAGGCCCAGAAATGTAGTGAGGACGTCATTAAAATAGTCAATGTGAGATCAGTGGTTCAACCATAATGTTATGAAGCTACGAGAATACTTTTGTGCGCAAAAAAATAAAAATAATGACTTTATTTAACCATTTCTACTCTTCTGGGTCAGTCTTTGGCGGTTGAAAGTGTTTAGGGCTGGATGATATAACCTAAAATCACGCAAGAGTATGTTTTTAATGAGAAAGTATAACAAAATAACTGTCATGGGAAAATTACATCGGTTAGAGGTTCTGAATTTTGGTTTTGATTACTTTTCAATTAATCATCCAGCCCTAGATGTGATATGGACTATTTTAACGATGCCCTTACTACCTTTCTGGGTCTTGAACGTGGTATTTGCATTGCTGTCTATGCAGGGTCAGAAAGCTTTCAGATTTCATCAGAAATATCTTAATTTGTGTTCTGAAGACGAACGAATCCTTATGGTTTTGTAACGACATGAGGGTGAGTAATTAATGACAGAATTTTCATTTTTGGCTGAACTAACCCTTTAACTTGAATTGAACCTGGAATACACCTATAAGTAGGGCTGTGCAATATGGACAAAATAATCATATTGCGATTTTTTGAAGGAATATTGCGATTGCGATTTTATTTGCGATTTTTTTTTTTTTTTCAAACAAGCTACATACATACATTCTAAATGTATTCAGTGCACAATAAGTGCATAACAAAACATTTCACCATGAAATAACATAGTATTAAGTTTAATAAACAAAACTGTAGTAAAATTGTCTTTAAAACAGACAACATAAAATAAATAAGCCATTTTACTTTTTTCCCGGCACTTTAGCCTACTTTGTGCAATAACGAATACATTCATTTCAGTGGAAAAATAAGTCCAAAACTCTCTATTTTAACATTTTGAGGGTTCTAAAATCTTTTGCTTTTTTTTTTTTTTTTTTTTTTTTTTTTTAGAAATTCTTATGTTTTAATTTTTCTGATAATGAAAAAGCATAAACATTTATTTATTTTTAATCAAATGAAAAATAAACCCTTTTAATTTGTCAAACAAACAGAAATTTACTGTTAAAATCAATGCGTGGAAGAAAAATTATGTTCAGTTTAAAACGTTTAAATAATAATTAAGTGGTTAATCTTGTTGTAATTTTTTTTATCATATATATATTATTTTATGTAAATTATTTAAATAGGAATATATAAACACCTACATTATACTGTACAAAAGTAATACAGGACTAATATTGTTCTGTTACATGTTAAACCGTACTTTTATTTTGACAGGTTGCAGTGAAGTTTCTGTGTGTATATGATGCTAGTTTTCTCAAATGAAACGGTAAAAGTGAAACTCACAGCAGCGATTTGGCGATTGAGTTTATCTGTTCATGTGAGATGCAAATGCCAAAAATTAGCGGGAGCATCACGTGTGCTTCAGTCTGCATGTAGTAAAGAAATAAAACGCGTCTCCACCATTCATACATACAGAAGCAAACGGAACATGAAGGATTCATATTAAAACGGTCTTTTTAGTCCGCGATCCAGTCCGTGTTTTCTTGGAGGAGACATTGTAATCACGCGACCATGAAGAGACAGAAATGCCATGCCTTCGTGTAAATAAGATAAATAACATAAGGCTATTTAGTATGTTTAATAAAAGAACTATGTATAGACCTGTTCTATAGGAAAGATAACCTTAAATGACTTCTATTTGTGATGTGGCGCTATATCGAAAATAAAATGAACTTGACGTTCAAGGGGGGCGGGGGTGCCGTTGGGGGGATAGATAAAATCGCAGCCTTGTGCGGTTTAGAAATCGCATGTGCTTAAATCGCGATTTTTTTGCGATTGCGATTAATTGCACAGCCCTACCTATAAGTAGCTTCTGCATGGTCTTATCTCACAGTAGGTACTGTAGGAGCACAGATTTTTAGCAAAATAGCGGATGCAGATACTGGATAACTGCGCAATTGCTACTCTTACCTTCTATAAAGTCTGATGGTGTGTAGACTTTGCTGGCTTTCACTTTGTCTCCGCCTTGATTTGGCGCATTGAGGGAATGTAGCGCACTCTCCACCACTTCCCCCAGCTCATCCCTGCGGTCCTTCCTCACCGGCTTTTCCTCAGGGTGACGGGTCAAACCCATTTCCAGCTGGTAGACTCGTTGCAAGGTAAAGCTCTCAAACGGCACAACAGCATACTCGCTCGGAAGTCTTACCCCAGAGTGTACCTCTGCGCGGCTCACCTGGCTGCGTAGGAACTCCTGCAGGTCACTATGACTGCGTTCATCAGCCACATCACCCACCGTTCCCTTCCCAGCTGTTTTCTCTACAGAGTCCTGCATGCCCTTAAGTTGTTCGCTCCGCTCCTGGAGAGCTTCTTTGAGTTGAGCGATTTGTTTTTTCAAGCTGGTGATATGCTGCCGGTGCTGTTCTTCTCGCTCTTGAAGAAGGGCTTGGAACCCTTCTGGTCCGGCAGGGCCAATGGGGGCACCTCCAACCCCACCTGGCCTGCTTGGAACTCCTGGCATAGCCATCCCTCCAACCCTGGGTAGGGGTTGCCCAGCCATGGGCTCATCAGCACGGGGGCTGCAAGTGATGACATAAAGAAGGGAAAGACAACAGCAAACCACCACTAACAGGACGCCCACGCGTGAGAGCCAGGCCAGCAGACTCCTGCGCAGCATCACAACTGACAACCTCAACAACAAGGCGGGTAGGATGACATAGTTCAATAAAGTTGGGGCATCTCTGCGCACCATCAAAAGCAAGACGAAAAGATCAGCCAACGGCCAGAACCACTTGTTGAAGTCACTTGGGTATGTCTATGATTAAAAAGAAGAACTGTTTGTGTTTTGTCTGTCGACTAAAGTCTCATATTTCCCAGGTGTAGACTACAAAGCGAGTTTTGTTCAAAACTTTACTGTCGATTCCCATTTCACCCGCTCTTAAAACTTCAGCCTGGCTCTTCATGCACATACTTTGTCATGGGTCAAGTTACGGCCACTTCCTCTTCTTCAAGGTCCTTTTAGTTCTCTGTCCAGACAAATGAACCATTGGACCAGTTCAGTAGCGACATGCGCATATCTCCATCTGGTGAAAATTGCTCATTCTTCTTGGAGGTAGCGTGACAGACCCTTGAGAGAATGTCTGGAATGGATCCTCCATTCTACAGCGCTCCCAAAGACCCAAAAGAGAAAACCATTCATTGAAGGTTTAGCCATTAGACGTCCATGCCTGTGGTCCATAAAAACTAGTTTGGAGGTTGGACATTTGCCATCCGTTTCTTTTAACCTCATACAACGGCCCGGTGTTGTTGAAAAAACCAAGATGTTGAGTTTTCAGGCGGTCTGTATGACTTCCTATATCTATTCAGAGTCCTCTGCATGTTTCATCATGTGTTGCTTCTGATCTTCACAGGTCTTTCTAAAAAAAGGAAGAGAAAAGAGATTAAACTGATTGTGTTCTGTAGAACCAGATATGTTAATCACCCAGACTTCAAAGTCCATCAACACCGATAGCTTGCCATTATCACACCATTAAAAAGACAAAATAGAGCTGTTACATGATGATGAGGTGAGGGCATTGGGTTTAATTTGATCTATCTAGTTTGCAAACACACTGTGTTTATTTAAAATTGACCTAAAGCTCTCAATTCAGGACCTACGCAGCCAAGCAAAACATTTTGGGACGGCTCCAGCGCAAGGGAACAGTGCTGTCACTGATGTGTGAAAATAAGAGATGTGTGTTAAAAGCAGTCTTATGGGAACACGCCTGACAACTCAACCCTGGGAATGAACAGCAGCGCTGTAAGTTTGAGCAAACACACACAAGAGGCTGAGTATTCATGGGCGCACACACATGAGAACACGCACATATGCACGTCGTCGCAAACATGTGTATCTGTGACCAAGGGAAAATACAGGAATACTGTGTTAGCAAGCTGGAAAGCTGTGGTGGTAAAAGATACAGCCTGAAAAAATAAGAGAGCGTAAAGAGATGTAGGATTCCCTGGATATGTGTGAGTGCCTGTGTGTGTGTGTGTGTGTGTGTGTGTGTGTGTGTGTGTGTGTGTGTGTGTGTGTGTGTGTGTGTGTGTGTGTGTGTGTGTGTGTGTGTGTGTGTGTGTGCGTGTGCTGACTCACCACACAATTAGCTCTTTATAGGTTAGTGGGAGGCTTGATTTAATGAAAGGATTAGCTATGTTAGTGGTGAATACTGGACTGTATCAAGGAGAGTTGGCCACAGACCAGCACTGAGGAGGGGGATGTCTATTTATCTGAGACTGGCACTTAAATATGGACTCCATCCATCAGTTTCATCCAACCACTCATTCATTCATTCATCCAATAACTCACGCATTCATTCACATACTCATTTATTATTTGATTTACTCACTCACTCACTCACTTACTAAATTAGTAATTCGTTAGTTTTCAGTTTGAAGGACACTACGAGCAACATAGGGATTATGGAACTTCGATACATCACTTTACAGGAAGCGGAGAGGGAAATTTACTCTCAAGTTATTGCGTTGTTGCTTCCAGCACTGCAAGAAGTCTGACTAAAATAAACCCAGTGAAAAGGAGTTAAGACATTTTTATTGAGCTTAATTAGTCACAGGTGTGGGTTGTACGTGACTGTTTGTGGGTATAAAATGTAAGAGATACATCAGTTACTATAGGCAACTATATAAAATCAATATAAAAAGACACATCTAACTCAAAGTACATTTATTTTCATATCACAGCATTTATCATCTCGTTTAGGGCTTTCACGTTTTCACGTGTATAATTAATAGCCTGCATAAAAACACAGTTTTAATCTTTAATTCTTTCAGTGATTAAATTAAATCTCTATTTTGTTTATTTTCACTCACTGATTCATTCAAATCAATTACTTATTTGATCATTTCACTCAATTATTTAATCAATTCATTTCATTGATTCATTTAATCAATTACTGATTCGTTCATTCTTTCACTCACAGACTGATTCATTTAATCAATTACTGATTCGTTCATTCTTTCACTCACAGACTGATTCATTTAATCAATTACTGATTCGTTCATTCTTTCACTCACAGACTGATTCATTTCATCAATTACTGATTTGTTCATTCTTTCACTCACAGACTGATTCATTTCATCAATTACTGATTTGTTCATTCTTTCACTCACAGACTGATTCATTTAATCAATTACTGATTTGTTCATTCTTTCACTCACATACTGATTCATTTAATCAATTACTGATTTGTTCATTCTTTCACTCACAGACTGATTCATTTAATCAATTACTGATTCGTTCATTCATTTACTCACAGACTGATTCATTTAATCAATTACTGATTCGTTCATTCATTTACTCACAGACTGATTCATTTAATCAATTACTGATTTGTTCATTCTTTCACTCACAGACTGATTCATTTAATCAATTACTGATTTGTTCATTCTTTCACTCACAGACTGATTCATTTAATCAATTACTGATTTGTCCATTCTTTCACTCACAGACTGATTCATTTAATCAATTACTGATTTGTTCATTCTTTCACTCACTGACTGATTCATTTAATCAATTACTGATTCGTTCATTCATTCACTCACAGACTGATTCATTTAATCAATTACTGATTCGTTCATTCATTTACTCACAGACTGATTCATTTAATCAATTACTGATTTGTTCATTCTTTCACTCACAGACTGATTCATTTAATCAATTACTGATTTGTTTATTCTTTCACTCACAGACTGATTCATTTAATCAATTACTGATTTGTTTATTCTTTCACTCACAGACTGATTCATTTAACCAATTACTGATTTGTTCATTCTTTCACTCACAGACTGATTCATTTAATCAATTACTGATTTGTTCATTCTTTCACTCACAAACTGATTCATTTAATCAATTACTGATTTGTTCATTCTTTCACTCACAGACTGATTCATTTAATCAATTACTGATTCGTTCATTCATTTACTCACAGACTGATTCATTTAATCAATTACTGATTCGTTCATTCATTTACTCACAGACTGATTCATTTAATCAATTACTGATTTGTTCATTCTTTCACTCACAGACTGATTCATTTAATCAATTACTGATTTGTTCATTCTTTCACTCACAGACTGATTCATTTAATCAATTACTGATTTGTTCATTCTTTCACTCACAGACTGATTCATTTAATCAATTACTGGTTTGTTCATTCTTTCACTCACAGACTGATTCATTTAATCAATTACTGATTCGTTCATTCTTTCACTCACAAACGGATTAATTTAATCAATTACTGATTTGTTCATTCTTTCGCTCACCTATTCATTCAATAACTAAGCCTACTTATTCGTTCATTCGTTCATTCACTGACTGTTTCATTCAATCAACTACTAATTTGTTCATTCTTTCTCCCAATGACTGATGCATTTAAGAAATTAGTATTTAGTTCATTTTTTCACTTACTGACTGATTAAAAAAAACTATTATTCATTTATTCTTTCACTCACTCACTCACTCACTGATTCATTCAATCACTTACTGATTTGTTCATGCTTTCACTCACTGACTGACTGATTCATTCAGTCCATTACTGATTCATTCATTCTTTCACTCTCTGATTCATTCATTTAATCAACTACTTATTCATTCTCTTGCACACTGACTGATTCATTCAATCAACAACTTATTTGTTATTTTTTTCACATTTATTGAGTAATTTCCTTTTTAATTAATTCACTCAGTGACTTGCTTATTCATTTATTCATTCATTCACTCACTTATTCATTCATTCACTTATTTATTCATTCATTCATTTTACATTAGGATTCATTTCCTCTTATACCAACCTACTAGATATTGTATATGACAACAAAGAGCTGTCTGTTACTGCATAACAAGAGTAGATGACATTCAGCGACTGAATCTCTCTCAAGGTGGTGATACAAGATGACTAATCTTTTCATTTCTTCACAGAGCTCGAAAATGACTGAGGGAAAAGACGCCTCACACCATGTTATGGTATTCCAGCTCACTCGTACAGCCGCCAGGATGAGCACAGCACGAGTCTGCCAGCAATTCATTCTCCCTGCTGTGCCCATGCCATACAACACCAGTGCCAAGACCACGAACCAAACACACGGCTGAACGACACTGAGGAAAGTTACGAGGAGCCTGACAACCTTAAACAAATTAGTAAGAGAGACTTCAATTTTCACGTCTGAAACAGCGTGTCGTTGTTTAGCTATGATTAGCCTTCCTGTTAAGGGCTGTTTTTTAGATGTTGGCCTATTCTGTGTTTATGTCAGTAAAAGTTTATCATCGCAAATGGAAAATCCAGCTGTTTTGGAATATGCTGTCTGGTTACTAACTGGTCTAAGTCGGTCATCAGTTTACAGACCAGCCACCACGCTCCAAAAACCAGCCTGAAGTGCAACCAGCCTAAGCTGGATTTCCTACCAGAGGTGAATTAGACTACAAGAACTCTATTACATACACAACATTTTGCAACAAAGCTGTTAATGCCTTAATGAAACTTCAGCATCAGGTCACCATTTTCTTACAACTTCCTGACAACTTCCTCAAAGATCTTAATCAGAGTAAAAGCTCTTGCGTGTGCACAAGCAATGGCCGGTTTGCAAACTAAGTGCATACATTAGTTCAATTACTTTCACAAGTCCTGATCTGCAGAGTCAGCTGCAGTTATACTATCTGGCTGTGGTGCACAGTCAGGAAATGGTGTGTGTTTTTTTTTTTCTCCTTTTGCCATTTTCATTTTCGGAGGCTTTTGCTGACCCTTGTGCCTGGCTGCAGAAACAGTCTCACACCCAGTGTTTTTCAACTGCCTACTTTAAAAATGCATCAGACTTTAACACAAAGACACTTTGCTTTGTGAATGCTTTTTTATTCACACACACACACACACACACATATATATGATCAACATGTTCCTGAAGTATAATTATTTGAATTAATAAAATAAATAGTCAGTGTGACACAACTGTCCAAAAACCCCCTTTTTATGGGAAAAAAGAAGAACTGGCCAAGGCAAGTCTGCTCTCGGAGGGTTCATGAACGCTGAACAACCACTGACGCCTTTAGGCTCACATCTCTGAAAACAGTGTGGAAAAAAATATTTGATCCCTGCTGATTTTGTATGTTTGCCCACTGACAAAGAAATTATCAGTCTATCATTTTAATGGTAGGTTTATTTAAACAGTGAGAGACAAAATAACAACAGAAAAACGCATTTCAAAAAAGTAATAAATTGATTTGCAGTTTAATGAGTGAAATAAGCATTGACCCCTTTGCAAAACATGACTTAGTACTTAGTGGCAAAACCCTTTTTGGCAATCACAGAGGTCACACGTTTCTTGTTGTTGGCCACCAGGTTTGCACACATTTTGAGGATGGATTTTGTCCCACTCCTCTTTGCAGATCCTCCTCAAGTCATCAAGGTTTCGAAGCTGATGTTTGGCAAATCGAACCTTCAGCTCCCTCCACAGATTTTCTATGGGATTAAGGTCTGGAGACAGGCTAGGCCACTCCAGGACCTATGTTGCCTTGACCTTGAGTTTTGGGTCATTGTCATGCTGGAATACCCATCCAAGACCCATTTTCATTGGCCTAGCTGAGGGAAGGAGGTTCTCACCTAAGATTTGACAATACATGGCACCATTCATCATCCCTTTGATGCGGGGCAGTTGTCCTGTCCCCCCAAAGCATAATGTTTCCACCTCCATGTTTGACAGTGGGGATGGTGTTCTTGGAGGTCAGAGGCAGCATTCCTCTTCCACCAAACACGGAAAGTCAGGTTGATGCCAAAAGAGCTCGATTTTGGTCTCATCTGACCACAACACCCAGTTCTCCTCTGAATCATTCAGATGTTCATTGGCAAACTTCAGATGGGCCTGTACATGTGATTTCTTGAGTGGGGGACCTTGGCGGGCGCTGCAGGATTTCAGTCCTTCCTTAGTGTGTTACCAATTGTTTTCTTGGTAACTATGATCCCAGCTGCCTTGAAATCATTGACAAGATTCTCCCTTCTCAGGAAGGATCACTGAAACTCCACAAGGTAAGATCTTGCATAGAGGGAGATTGACAATTATTTTGTGTTTCTTCCATTTGCGAATATTTGCACCAATTGCTTAGAGATGGTCTTGTAGCTCATTCCAGCCTTGTGTAGGTTTACAATCTGGTTTCTGACATCCTTGGACAGCTCTTTGGTCTTGGTCATGGTGGAGAGTTTGGAATCTGATTGATTGCTTCTGTGAACAGGTGTCTTTTATACAGGTAACAAACTAAAATTAGAAGCATTCCCTTTAAGAGAGTGCTCCTAATCTCAGTTTGTTACCTGTATAAAAGACACCTGGGAGCCAGAAATCTTGCTGATTGTAAGGGGATCAAATACTTATTTCAGTCATTAAAATGCAAATAAATTTACAACTTATTTTAAATGCACTTTTCTGGATTTTTTTTTTTTGTGTGTGTGTTATTCTGTCTCTCGCTGTTCAAATAAACCTATAAAATGATAGACTGATAATTTCGTCAGAAGGCAAATGTACAAAATCAGCAGGGGATCAAATGTTGTTTTCCCTCACTGTATGTCGAAGCAAATTTTCAAATAGACACTCTTAAACTCTTAAAACTACATTCTGTAAAACAAAAAAAAACATATTATTTATAAATTATACTGGATTTTGGCCATGATACTCGCTGTGAGAAATACCGCAAGCAGAGTGATACAAACAATGAAATATTTTGAGTTCTGTTATCACTAGAATATCGCACTCCTCCCAACCAATCAGATTTGACATACATTCATTTAGATTTCTAATACACATAGTACATTTGTAAGAACTTCACATTTTTTTTTAAGTAGTTTCTGCCTTTTTTGCTGAAATTGAGCATTAACTGCAATGTCTGCACTACTTTTCTGGCATGATGGTATGAAAATAGAATACTGTCAGACAAAAAGATGGAAGATGAAAGACAGAGAAGGAAATAAAGAAAACCCTCAACAGCCCTTCTCTCAGTTGCTGTTCACCGCTGCAACTTCTCTCTTAATCAAACCACTTCCTGTGTCCACAGGGCATGGGTGCCTGACATGGGCTTCCTGTGGGTCTCTCATTAAATTAGATAGCCCCAGCTGCATGTCCACATCCCTGTGCAAGCACAGCTCCCATCATCAAAGACAAGTCTGATGCAAAAAAAAAAAAAAAACAGGGAACATAAAAGAGCTTCACATATTTCTTCAAAAATGAATGATCTAAAATTCTGATCCACCACTTTCCTTTAAACTGTCAATGCTTATATAAATAATAGATGCTTGGGATTGTGTAACCAGCAATACTGCAGAACCACAACGACTGGTGTAAAATAATTTATTGCAAGTCTATTCTACACACGTCGCCTGTGTTTTTTTCATGCTTCGTCTATCTGCTGTCCTCTTTTTCACCAATAAAAGAAATCATCAGCATTCGCTGGAGGCTTGCAGAGAGACGTCTTTGAAGAAGAACTGTCTGAACCGGCTAATTTAACAAGTTGGGATATCCAGATCGAGAAAAAGAGAGTCCGCAAGCCAAGTCAAGTCCTGCTGTTTCACTGTTGCATTAGAGGAACGACTCCAGAGAAAGCAATTCCAGGTGTTGCTCATGTTCGGTTCACGCAAAACACAGAGGGGGATGAGTGGCTGAGGGAATGGAAGGAGAACAACGTGGAGAAAAAGGGAGTGTGGGAGAGTTAGAGAGAGTAACAGTGCAGAAGAAAGAGAGAAAGGCCTCTTTGATGTCCTTCTGGGCCTCAGGTGATTCTCATTCCCCTTAATTAAGTTGGATCTCCTCATGTGCGACCCAGATCTTACCTACCACATGGCCTGCCTTTAAATCAACAGGAAACTGTCTTCACAACCCATTTTACCACTGTTTGTGACACATTTCAGAGTGAAACAGGATGGTTAATGAAAAAAAGTAGTGTGGGATGTGATTATATCATTTGGTCAATATAGATTCAATTGTGCTTCATTGATTCAATTAGACAATATAGCTTGTTCCAATAGCTGAGATAGCAAAATAGACAAAACTGTCATTGTATGTGCATTTTTATAATTACACCACCAGTCAAAAGTTTTTGAACAGCAAGATAGATCGAAGCTGTGAAATTTAGCTTTGATCGCAATAATAAATTACATTTTAAAACATTAAAATAGAAAGCAGTTATTTTAAATAGTACAAATATTTCAGAATGTTATTGTTTTGCTGTACTTCGGATCAAATCAATGCCGGCTTGGTGAGCAGAAGAGACTTTTTTAAAAAGCATTAGTAATCTTGGTGTTCAAAAACTTTTGACTTGTAGTGTATATTGTGTTGTTAGCTTAGCAACATGCTAATTCTAAACTTCACAAGTCAAATCTTAGCATATAAGGCATTTTGTTGTAATTCTTCAAATTAAAACAGACTGTTTTACCCAGTATTTTTGTGTGTTATGCTTTTTATAGTTATTGGGAGTATCTCATTATTAGCATAGCAACATGCTAACTCCAAATTATGTCTGAACTGAATCATTCCACCTTCTAACATACCACTTTTTCTGTTTTTACAGAAAAACAAAAAAGTCTCATCTTTTTTTGTCCACATGGCTGACCTTTTCACATTGTGCTAATGTAATATATGCTAAAAACGATTAAAACGTGTCATAGAAGTACTAATTAAACATCACTGTTTCACTCAATGATTATGGCCTAAAAGCTATTTCGTCTACATATTTTTGGTTGCCAAAATGCCTGTGCATCACTTTTGAAAACACTTACTAGTCATTTGTGACCCTGGACCACAAAACCAGTCATAAGGGTCAATTTTTTTTAAATTAAGATTTATAAATTATCTGAAAACTGAATTTCCATTGATGTGTTTTATTAGGATTGGACAATATTTGGGTAAGATACAACTATTTGAAAAATCTAATATCTGGGGGTAAAAAAAATCTAAATATTGAGAAAATCGCCTTTAAAGTTGTCCAAATGAAGTTCTTAGCAATGCATATCACTAATCAAAAATTACATTTTGATATATTTATGATAGGAAATTTACTAAATATCTTCATGGGACATGATCTTTACTTAATATCTTAATGATTTTTGACATAAAAGAAAAACATGCTCCTTAAGACTGGTTTTGTGGTCCAGGGTCACATTTAAAACAAAATACAGATAAAATAGTTACCAAATAAACCAAGGATCTAATTAATATGTTGACTATTTTATCCAACATTTCTGTTTTATGCTTTTTTATACTTTTTAGAATAGCCTGTTGTTAGCTTTGCAACATGATAATTCAAAACTCTACTGAAATCAATTGTCAAATGCGAAAGAGTTGTTGCTTGTGAATAGCATTTCAAACGCTCAATTAGGAGGTTTAAAGAAATAGTTGACGCAAAAATTAAAATTACCCCATAATTTACTCACCCTCAAGCCGTCCCAGGTGTGTATGACTTTCTTCTTTCAAACAAATACAATCGGATTTAGATTAAAAAGATATCCTGGCTCTTCCAACCTTTATAATGGCAGTGAATGGGTGTTGAGAATTTTAAGCCTGAGAAAGTACATCCATCCATTATAAAAATGTATTCCACATGGCTTTGGGGGAGGGGGGGGGGTTAATTTGAAATATTTTCTTACACAAATGCTTCGATTTACTTCAGATAATATAACTCCAATTGTATTCGTCTGAAAGAAGAAAGTCATATACACTTAGGATGGCTTGAGGCTGAGTAAATCATGAAAGTAATTTCACTAAGGATACTGTCTTAAAATGTGGCTATGTATGCAATAGACAGAAAGGAAATGCAGGCCCTATTTGACAGGTAGCTGGAGGAAAGGAGTTGATGATGTCAGTGGAAAATTCATTTCAGAGCATGAGCGAGTTTTAAGTTCATGAAGACAAACATTGTTCTTTTCATTAGAATAGCAAGCACCAGTGAATCATTCACAATAAGACTAGGAATTTGAGTTAGAGATATAAACTTTGATTTAATTTGGACTCAAACACAGCCCTGTCCTTAAACACGCCCCTTTCATACTCCTTCTGTAACCAACACACAACGATTCACATCTCAAATTATGTCAGCACTTTAAAAACACACCACCAAAATATCTGCACCTCCTTCAATTTAAGGTTTCCGAGACCCAGCTCCAGCTGCCTCTTAATTCAAGCCACTTCATATTTACTCTGTCAACCTCAGCTAGAAAAAAAAAAAAGACGAACAATACGCCCTAAAAACACTTATGGAGGAGGAAAATTAAAGGACACTTGTATCATTCCATGCAGTCTTAGAAGGACAACGTTATGGATCTGTTCTTCCCAAACAAGCCAGCATATAAAGGCTTGTGATATACATAACAACAGATTTAATTTGCTTTACGGAAGAATGAATTGTAAAAATATGTACTTAAATGTCTAGAATAACTGCTGACAGATTATGGTTTACCATGTAGCAAGTAGCCACACACTATGTTTACCACATTTGAGCCACAATTGGAGAGTACTTGTTCATAAAAAAATGTTCTCAACCCTGAAATTTTTATAAAAAAACAAACAAATATGCTCTTGAACAGAGCTGCGGGAACAGCACATCATGCCCATTTGCCCAACAAAGTGGTCCTTGATTCAGCCAGAGAACAGATCCAGCAATGGCTCAATCCATAATCTAGGATTATTTGTTTATTATACTTTATTTGGATATTTTTTGTCCATATACACTCTTAAAAATAAAGGTGCTTCACGATGCCATAGAAGAACCTTTTTGTCTAAATGTTTCCATAAAGAACCTTTACCATCTGAAGAACCGTTCTGTTTCACAAAAGGTTCTTTGTGGTGAAAGAAGGTTCTTCAGATTTTAAAAAGGTGAAAAGAGGTGGTTCTTTAAAGAACCTTTGACTGAATGGTTCTTTGTGGAACCAAACATGGTTCTTCTATGGCATCGCTTAAAGAACCTTTTGAAGCACCTTTATTTTTAGAAGTGCAGTGGAAGTCAAACAGGCTCCAAAGTTGCGCATGTTCTTCAAAATATCTTATTTTAGAAGAAAGTAAGTCACAGTCATACATAAATAATTACATTTTTGGGTGAACAGTATTTTTAAATGTAACCACCATCTGAACTGTTTATTGTTTAACATTGTTAAAACAAAAGGCTTTCTTTCTCATTATTTGTCTATGAATCCAAGCTAAAAATATTATTTACGACTAACGCAGTGTGACGCGTCAGCCTGATTTTTAATTTTCTCCTGTGTATAAAAGCTTTGTGGCATGCCTCAATTGACCAAATGCTTCTTTCAGCCCAAAACAGCAGGACGGCTCATTGCCATAGAGATCACATAGTTGAGGACACCTAGTCACCATAGCAATCTCCTCAACAGGATTGGAGGGCTGTATTGACAGCTTTTTAACATCAGATGGACACCGGATTCATCTTCTGGAAGCAAGAGACAAACTTACAATTGCTTCTGAGGCTCAAATTGAACATGAAGAGCAGGAGAATAACACGAGTTACAGATAAAAATGAATTCTATTTTTTGAGCATTCGAGACCATGTTGCATAAAATACCTTAAAGGGATAGTTCAGCACAAAATTAAATTTATTCATCATCATTTATTCACTCGCATGTTGTTCCAAAATGGATATATCTAATAAAATCGAAACTTTAATATGGCAGCGTATATATTTATTCACGTGCAACTTAATTGACAGCGTATATATTTGTGACCCTGGACCACCAAACCAGTCTTAAGTAGCAGGGGTATATTTGTAGCAATAGCCAAAAATACATTGTATGGGTCAAAATTATAGATTTTTCTTTTATGCCAAAAATCATTGGGATATTAAATGAAGATCATGTTCCATGAAGATATTTTGTACATTTCCTGCCATAAATATATCAAAACCTAAATTTTGATTAGTAATATGCATTGTTAAGAACTTCACTTGGACAACTTTAAAGGCGATTTTCTTAATATTTGGAAAAATTCCAAATATTTGAATATTCCAAATAAAATCCCCCCCCCTCCCCCCCCCAGATTTTCAAATAGTTGTATCTCTGCCAAATATTGTCCTATCCTAACCAACCATACATCAATGGAAAGCTTGAAAAGCAGGTAAGTCTCAATTTCAGTTACCCTTATGACTGGTTTTGTGGTCCAGGGTCACATTTATTAACTGACAAAATGAACTTTTTGTCATAATTTATTCACCCTCATGTCATTCCAAATTTGACTTTTTGTGGTACAAAACAGAAGGTATTTTGAACAATGTTTTAGCCCAATTTAGATCTGCATGATATGCATGATAAAATCAATTTTGCGATATGCCGGCACTTATATTTATTTATTGCCAGCTTGTCAAAAAAAAATATATAGTTTTCCGTTTGAAAATTTAAAGAAATTTTAGTGTAAAATAATTTTTTATTATATATATTTTTTATTTTACAATATTATTACAAGATATTTATTTTATTATTCTTTATTTTATAATATCACAATTATAATCAATAATTCATGACAATTATAGACATATTGCAGTGGTCAAAAGTGGTGAGAATGTGGCATAGAAAAAGTCAAATGGAAAGACTTTTTTTTTTTTTTTTACCCCGGTTACTGAATGGAAGCCTGTTTCCACCACTAAATAAAAAATAAAACAGGTTACGGCAACATTTTGTCTTACAATTCTGATTTTTCAACTTAGAAGTACGTGATACAAACATACAATTCTGAATTTGTTTCTTAGAGATATTGTGAGGTATAAACTCACAAGTGCGAGTTATAAAGTCAGGATTGCAAGATATAAACTCACAATTCTGACTTTTTTCAGAATTGCATGATATAAACTCACAACCGCGAGAAATAAATATAAAGATTAATAAATATAAATATATTTTTGAGGGGAAATTGTTCTCAGAACTACAAGTTTATATCTCACAATTACGTAAGAATTGCAAGTAAGAAATCAGAATTGCAAGATATATGCAATTCTGAGAAAAAAAAAGTTTGAGTTTATATCTCAGAATATTCTCAGAATTGTGTTTGTCTCGAATTCAAAAGTTTATATCTAAAGTCAGAATTGCAAGATGTAAACTGTCACAAGGAGTCAGACTGAGACGTGCGGATCCATTTGCAGCATTTATTGAGATGTGTCAACAGGCAAGAGTAAACACCAGAAAACAGGAACAACGTAGGTAATCCGGGAAACAGTTCAATACTCAAGCAATGGTCGCAATGGCAGGCAGCAGAAATCAATAACGGGGTACACAGTCCAGAGTCATACACGGGAAATCCAACACAGAAAGAAACGCTTAGAATTACGACCATAGGAACAATAAGACCTCGCAAGGAAGTGTGTGTGTCTGTGGCTTAAATGCATGTGGGTAAATGTGAAACAGGTGTGTGCAGCAATCAGTTCAGTGGGAAACAAGGAGCAGCTGTGTGCAGTGATTGGTGCAGTGGCTTATGGGGATTGCAGTCCAGAATGTGTGTGCAAGAGTTCATGATGAGAAGACAGACCAGATACATGACAGAGCCCCTCCCCAAGGAGCGGCTTCCAGACGCTCTAACCACATAATACAACCTGGAGGGTGGTGGAGCGGAGGCGGAACAGGGGGAGGGATGGAGGGCCAGGTCCATGTAGGGGTACTGGAACCCCGAACTGAGGCGGAGCCGACGGAGAGAGAAGCCATGATGGAGGAAGGGTTGGCTCCTGCATGGGGCCGACCGACGGAGGTGGAGCCGGTGGAGCCCGAGGCGGAACCGGAGAGTCGATGGTCCTGGGCGACACAGAGGATCCGGAGGGCCAAGGCAGAACCCAAGGCTCTGGCGACCCCGGCGGAGATGGAGGTCCGGAGGTACACAGCGGAGCCGGAGTGACAGAGGATCGAGGCTGTGCCCACGAGAGGGAGGAGTTCCACAGAGCCGGCAGGACGGAGTGACGAGGCGCAGCCGGAGGAGTAGAGTCCAGAGGCGAAGGTGGGGCGACGACTGACCGGGGCGGAGCCGGAGAGACGATGGAGCCCGGAGGAGCTGGTGGGCCGACGGCCGACAACGGAGACGAGGGAGCACAGAGCCGGGGTGGAGCCGCAGGGTCGGAGGGCCGAGGTGGAGTCCAGGACTCTGAGACTGGAGGTGATGGTGAGGGGTCCTTCAGTCTGGACACCGATGGAGACTGGCAGTCCCACGGCAAGTCCTCTGCACCGAAGGTGGGATGTGGGTGAGCAGAGGGACTGTCAGGAGACAGAGGTGGCGGAACTGGAGCAGCAGGGAGGGTGGGTGGGAACAGTCCATGCATGAGCTCCGTGACCAGAACCGGGCAGACAGGAATCTCAGGACGACTGGATGGAACCAGCGGAGTCTCTGGAAGGCTGGGCGGAACCAGCGGAAGCTCTGGAAGGCCGGGCGGAACCAGCGGAGGCTCTGGAAGGCTGGGCGGAACCAGCGGAGGCTCTGGAAGGCTGGGCTGAACCAGCGGAGTCTCTGGAAGGCTGGGCTGAACCAGCGGAGTCTCTGGAAGGCTGGGCTGAACCAGCGGAGTCTCTGGAAGGCTGGGCTGAACCAGCGGAGTCTCTGGAAGGCTGGGCGGAACCAGCGGAGTCTCTGGAAGGCTGGGCTGAACCAGCGGAGTCTCTGGAAGACTGGGCTGAACCAGCGGAGATTCAGGAGGGCTGGGCGTCTCCAGTGGCGGAGACTCTGATTTGACAGTAGCCATCTTGCTTGCAGACTCTGGCGTGGCAGCCATCTTGCTTGCAGACTCTGGCGTGGCAGCCATCTTGCTTGCAGACTCTGGCGTGGCAGCCATCTTGCTTGCAGACTCTGGCGTGGCAGCCATCTTGCTTGCAGACTCTGGAGGGGCAGCCATTTTGCGAACAGGCTCTGGACTAGCAGACATCTTAGGCTGTGGCTCTGAGCTGGAACTTACTGTGGGAAGATGGTCCTCCTCCACAATTCCCACAGTAAAAGGAGAGCCACACAACGAAAGAGCAAGATCCATATAAGATTGCAACGTCCAGCCCGGTTCAAACATTGGCATGAGGGAAGCCAATGGCTCTAAGAGTCCTCCACGGAAGAAAATCATCAGGCAGTGATCATCCATCGTAGACCGATTAGCCAATTCAATGAAGGCCATAGCATAATCCTCAATAGTCCGCTCCCCTGCTTGAGAAGCATGATCTGCACCGTTGGATTCATGCTGGAACCGGATAATTCCACAATAGCTGCTGGATCCTTGTAATGGCGA